>NC_056728.1:1499077633-1499082633 GCF_019279795.1 Protopterus annectens
TTCTGAGGCCATATTCTCCTAATACAATACACCTTGTCCCACAGTATTAGGGATAGTGATGTTGCTGACTATAAGAGAGCAGTGACAATGCATCACCCTACTATCCCTATGGCATGCGCATTAGATGCATATCCCTGTAGTAGCACTCTTGAAATAGACAAGGGCTTGTATTGCAGTCCAGGTCAATTTGTGATGGTGGGCATATCAGAGTGTTATCATGGGTTTTAGTGCATACAATATGCACTGTGGGGTGCGGGTGCTGGGTATACTGCCTTTACACCATGGTACCCCCAGTACATGTCCCATTTTCCACTGTATGGGGATCACCATCACCTTCAGCCATACAGGTAACTGATATCACTATCCAGCCCAATTAGGGATGTGCTGTGTGCAACTTATCTGTAACAGAATGGACACACTGACAAGATAGTTAGCACTGATAATCTCAGGTCTCTCACATTGTGTATGACTGTTATGTGTCTGTGAATTTGAATATGACAGTGTGTCACACTATGCACTGTCCATAAACAACCAGTACATCCCCCACTACCATACTGTACAGGCCTGGGGATGTTCTTTGTGTAACACGTAACCTGGAACGCACTTCATCCTAAAAGCTGTGTAGTGTGTGCAATTAAGGCCCCATACATCAGTAGCAGTACATACCTAGGTAGGGGTTCTAGTTCCAGTGTTGCCAAGTAAGAGTGTATGTGTATGTGAAGGAATTTACTTCCGTTTGCAGAATATACATGTCCCAGGAGGTTATCTTTCTGAGAACTGCCTGTTATATGCTAACATTTCACAGGTATCATCCTGTGGAAATACATTCCATCACAACTAGTGTTAGATGTGTAAATGCCCCCTTCCCCACTGTATAGGCGTACAGTGATACTGGGGTTGGTATATATAGCTGGGTGTGGCACTTGTGGACACAGCCACCATCATTGCAGTTACTGTTGAGTGTATCCCCCCACTTAGCTGGCCAAAATACTGTAAAGTTCAGGTTAACAGGTTAAATAGTTGACTATCACACTATCTGCAGTTCTATAGCACCTCTCACCATCCAAAGGGTAGGTCTGTGCCACCTACACCAGCACAACTATGTTTCCAAGTTGAGGACTGAACTACAGTGGGGAAAGGGACATATACCCTGCCAATACCAATCATCAATGACATTAAAATAGTGGACTGCTTATTTCCCAATGTGTTGCTGTGCCTATTCTGTCCTGATAGAATTACATAGGCTAAAATGGGTTCCTTGCACAAGTACATACATCCATGTGTAGAGTATTCTCTGTGTATTGCATCAACACCAAAATTTCTGTGTGTGTTATACACAAACATGTGGTGTGTACCACCCAGTATACTTACCATTATCCACTGTAGAAGGGCTGCTGACATCAGCCACCATGCACTCACCTGTATACACGACCCCCAGACCTATCGGTCATATGGCACATGCAGTAACTGGTATACGAACCTGTGACATGTGTTCACCTATACCCAGGATATGGCACAGCCAAGGTGGCACCGCAATGCCATATCCCTTGTATGATACAACAGCAGACCATCATTCTGCTGACACATGGACACCTACAACAAAAACAGAATACATTATGGAGATCACAATCACTCAGTATTAATAACAGCTATAATGCATCATGGCTGGACAGCTACAGTTCCTGACACGTAAGCATTAAACGTTACTGCTGACAACACGTTACACAGAATTACAGTGTTACACCATAGTACAGTCACCCTGTGCATCATAACCATATTAGCCTGCTCCTGCATCAGTGTTATGGATGACAAGGATCAGTGGCACAGGTATAATCATATGTGCAGGGTGTGTTCGTTTCCCAGAGACCTAGGCTGATCCATACTTTTGACACCATGTGTGTGAGTGAGAGAGGTTAATTATTAATTTGGCTGTGGTGATGTGGTGTGTGTAGGTAAGGCGTTGCCCTAGCTGTGCTAGTATTGTGTGTGTGTATGCATGCACACAGTTCTGCCATGTGGCTGCCCTATACAGGGGTTTGTTGGACAGCTGCAGACTGTACCTGGCAGGGTGTGCAGTTCACCGTCTCCGGCCACAGACATGAGAACTGTGCCTGCCAGGTGTTCCATGGGCATCACTAGGTACAAGCCATTATATGATACTCTCCCCTGATGATGACATATGTCCGCTGGATCTGGGTCCCTCTTGGGACTGGCCAGGGCCACGTTCACATGGCCTGCTGTGGTGTGGCATGGACAATGCCCACCCTGCAGTGCTGGGGCTGGTACTGCCACTACAGGAGTGACTCTGTGTTCTGGCACATCCAAGTCAACCTCCAGCTTGTTGTGTTGCTGGCCTACATCCACGTGGCCATTGCACCACTCCCACCACATACTCAAGGAAAGACATTCCACGGTCGAGGATTCCCACCATCTCACCCAACCATCTATCCATGACCTCTGAAAAATAATGGAGGGCACCTGCAAGATCACAGATGTTGTCAGTAACATCTGAATGAGTAGCCCTCTGCAGCCCCAGAGCCTTTCTGGTATACCATCCCATACATGCCTGCACCTCCATGATGGCCTGAAACATGCATCTTGTAGAACCAGATGTGGCACTTCTGCCAGGGGCACGATGACCAGCATCCCTCCAATGAGCACCCCTATACATCTGCCTATGTGGTACCCCGCCAGACATCTGATTATGGCTGATGTGTTCAGACACACGTGCCATGGATACCACACTGTCCTGTCCCATGCCACCACCAGCCAACTGTCCCTCAGTTATGGCCACTGCTGATGGGGTATGTATAGGCATTGCGACTCTGTGCAGGGATGGGGTGGATAATAGTGGGATGTCAAATGATGGCACAGCCTCAGCCCCTGACAACCTCGCCTGTGCCTCAACACACCTATCATCATTTTCAGTGTCTGTATGGACACCAACATCAGATTGCCTGCAGAAGGGGCCCTGACCCACCACGCCACCTGTAGGGGGAAAACAAGAAATGCACTTTAAGACCTGTACATCATTGTTTAACAGTACATGCAGACACACACAACACACACACACACACACACACACACACACACACACACACACACACACACACACACACACACACACCCTGACATTCTACCATAATACTTACTTGTCCCCAACTTTACAGAATGTCCCTAGCTTTTTCTCATAATTTCCCCATCCTGCATCAGTCTTGAATAATTACAGTCAATAATACCAATCATTAACATATCATTAACGTATCATTCTTCTAATTGCTCAGAAAAGTGATCACAAAACATTACTCCAAGAACTCTTTAACTTGATTGGAGTCATTTTTCAAAATCTCCCTGATGTCATCCAGTGCTCACCCTGGTTTTCTCCAGATGTCTTGAGCATGACCCCATATGTTATGGGCTACTACAGTCACTCAATAATGTCCCGCACAAGAATGTCATACTTAACTATTGTTCAGTAGATGCAAGATCAGTTGCTCTATTAACTTTTTATGTGGACTACAGTAATATTTGGAAACACTCTCTGGTGTTGTCTAGTAATTCCCCAATGCATCTTTAGTGCTGCATACGTTGGTATTCTTTCACCTTACTGTTGATTGCAATTAAAACAGTATCCCTGGTGTCTAGTTTTCCCTCCCAATGCATCTTTCATGCTGCAGACTTTATTATACTATCAGCTGTCCTGAGATTGCATGTCAGAAAAGTATTCCTTGGTGTCTAATGTGTCTGTCCATGTCCATGTACTGCCTGATTTTCAAGGGAAGTTGAGAGGTATTAACAACCCCACACTCACACATGCGCATACATGGACACACACACACACACACACACACACACACACACACACACACACACACACACACACACACACACACACAGATGCACACACACACACACACACACACTTACAGGTGAGGTTGAACAAAGATATTACACACAGACCTCTCATTACCCATCTGCCAACATGCATGACATATTACACTCAACAGCATGCAGTCCAGCTATAGTCATTCCCTGATAGCAACACTATACATCTCTGTGATGCATGGGTTGTGCTAGTAGGTGATGCCCCTTCCCCTGGAACACACTCCTCCCATGTACACAGTATTGCTGTGCACCTGTTCGGCACCCGGGCATGTACTGTTCACCATACCTCACAGGTGTACACACCATTCCTGAATGTGTATATGTTTGTCAGTTATGTTTGCTCTGCTGCTCACAGCCCCTATGTGTTTTTTCAACACATACCTGGGATGATATGTGGACAGATGTCATTTGTGAATGCCTGATGTCTAATTTACAGATCTCATCAGCAGTGGTACATGTATGGGCAATACAATACAATACAATTACACTGACAACCTTCAAACCTTTCCATGGCTATGGGGAGTGTACAAACCCTTATTGATATGGCACCCTCTTCCCTGATGTGCCATGTGGCCACATTACTGCATATGTTAACATTGCATGAACCTATGTGACATATGACCTGTGCAATCAAATGCAGTATCAAACAAATGTGTTAGTTGTGCAGATGCTGATTGAGATGCATACAATTTCTGGGTACATATGTGTGCACACCCTTATCATGATGGTTTGTTGCACCTACTGTTATGTGTACTACAGCAGTCACTATTCCTGGAAGGGGTATACTAGCATGGGCCATCTGCATTTGCCAGTATTTGGTCACTCTGCCCTACAAATGTCCCCACACTCTGCATGACTGCAAGTTCAACTCATGTGCACAGCCCTTGGAGGTCACACAGTGCCATCACTATTGCTGTGGAATTAGGGTTATGTCTGCCACAATTCATGACCTTGACTGTGTGCAGATACGGCCATTCTTAGTGAGCTTTGGATCTCTGTTTCAGTGCACTGCTGTGTTTCAGGATGACACCCCGTCCCTACCCTCAGCCTTTTTGCAGATGTTTGACAACTATGGCCTACACATATGTGTCATTTTGCAGTGTCCCAAACTCTGA
>NC_056728.1:1499087633-1499330133 GCF_019279795.1 Protopterus annectens
TACCAGGCTTTATCCATATGTCATGCAGTAAGAGGTTATTAAGTAGTGGCCTATGATAATGTTGTGCTGCCATCCCTGCCATCATTCCAGTGATGTTGTGGTCCCACACATATTGTGGGGTAGGGTCCATATATATGTGGGCTACAGCTGGACAAAACATGTGTGTCCTTGTACAGTCCAGAGGTCAGTGCATGTAACACTGTTATTTGCCCCAGTAAGTCATTCTATGAGTTAGGGGTCTGCACCATATATAACCTAAGCTGTTACAATATGTGAGGGATATTAGTAGTATGACACCTTAAGGTATATGACAGTAAATATTCATACATTAAACCTTGGGAGCATTGGTGGGCTGATGCTTACTGTCTTGCAAACTGTTATGTTTGTCAGTGTGATAGTGATGTTTTAAGTAAAGCATTGTTATATAACAGATACATCTTCATTGTGATAACTTAATTCTTTTCCCCCTAAGGGTTGAGTACAAAGTGTAATTGGAGGCTGCTAAACTACATCTGCATTACTTACTGTTGATTGATTCTTATCTTCTGGGCCAGTGTTTCTTTACAGTTGTGTTGTGAAGCCAATTAGACCAGATTACATGTGTCCAGTGGACATGTGCATGAAATGGGCAACTATGTATGGGGCAGAATTTTTTTGGGAACAGATAGCTCTTTTTTTTAAGGTGAGAGTGGGGTGTCGGGGAAGGATAGTAGGTATATTTGGGGAGGTAGGTTGGGTAGGATGACAGACAAGACAGCATACAGGGGTGGTATATGTCGCATGTGGGGATAAACTCCTTGAATGGAAAGGGGTGTTTGTAAATTGGAAGCTTATGAGACCCCAAATGGAAACAGTGGGGCTGAAGTCCCCAACCATGGGCAGTCACCACTGCACCTTCATGGCCTCAATGGTTTCTGTGCTGGGGGATGAGCAGGAAGGGCAGGTTGACCCTCTAATTGTGCCACACGGTTCTCAAGCTGACATATCATATCTCCAAACTCCTTTTGGAGCTCATTATGCACCAATCCCTGGAACTGGCTTCGGTTGAAGGCATCCTGTCAGTGCCTGCTCCCAACGGGGGTGAGCCCCATTCCCTGAGGGAGTTCCACCCAAAGATGGTACAGGATCAGCAAACAGGGAGGTTCTGGGGTGGGTCCCAGACATGCTGGGATCCAGTGCCATGACCAGATGAGGTGGGAGAGGTGTGTCCACTTGGATCTGCCTTCCCAAACATGCTATGGTGTTGTAGTTTTAGAATGTATGTGGGCTAGTAATAGTCAACACAATCCAGGATTAGTTATAACAGCATGCATAGATATTCCCATTAACCAAAAACAACAGATTTAGAACAGTTGCATAGCAACCAGAACACATGCATATATGGCACCACAGTGGCCATTACAATGGCATGCAGGTTGCATTGATAGCAAAAAGCCATCAGTGATATTATTTTACATGGAACATTAATAGAAGCACATTTCAATATTTTTTGAACAATAGTACATATGTCCGAACAGTAGGTTTGGTGTAAAACATACCCATTGATTTGTGTGTTTAGATTACAGTTGCAGACATGGTGGGGGGTGTCAATTAACAACTTGTATATCCTTGCAGTACTCACAAATTTAATGATCACTGCTCGAATCATTACTCTACAGGTATTATTACAATACCCTATGGCCTTGGTTTGCCAAGTGGTATGTTTGTACACAGTGTATATATCAACTTTCTTATAGCTACTTTCTACTTTCTTTACCTGAAAGACCTGTGGGGGAATGTTTGTTAACACTACCTGACTGTTTCTACACACATTCCCAAAATCCTAGTTAAAATTATGCATATAGCTTACTACCACTTCTGGGATTCGAGCCATGGCTCTATCTGCTAAAATTACAACACTTTATATTTCATCAGAGTGAGCTATTAAGAAACTGCTGTCTCTTTATTCAGTGTTTTCTGTCTAAGTCTATCTTGGTCTTACAATCTGACCTTGTAATTACAACATTCTTATACAGACATTCATAGACATGTTTTTTATGTAGCACAGTGTGGGAAACAGTGGTTAACACAATGTTCATATTCAGATATCAGATATTGTTGAATGCAACATGTCAGGCCATACAATACCAAAGTAAACACAACCAGTCCAGAATTTAGACAGTTATAGCCAGGCAGTCGCAGTTCTCTTACCTGGAAGACCTGTAGAGGGAATGTTTGTTAACAATGCCTGACTGTTTCTACACATATTCTCAAAATCCTAGTTAAAATTATGCATACAGCTTACTACCACTCGCGGTATTCAAACCATGACTGTGTCTGCTAAAAATGCAACAATTTGTATATCATCAGAGTAAGCCATCAAAAAACTGCCGTTTCCTCTTTCAATGGTCTCTCTTAGTTGTACAATCTGGCCTTGTAATTAAAACATTCTTATAGACATTTTAGACATATTTTTATGTAGCACAGTGTGGAAAACAGTGGTTAACACAACATTACTATTCAGATATCAGATCTTGGTGAATGCAATATGTCAGGCCATACCATACCAGAGTAAACACAATCATTCCAGGATTTAAAATTTTATTGCCAGGCAGTTGCATTTTTATTTAAAAATGACATATATGGGATTATTACTGTCATATTGTTTGGATTATTCAGTACAAACCATACACATTTTTTATACTGCCAGGTGGCATTTTTCTTCTTTATATTTATTTGGTATGACTACTACAAGCAGGATTGTTACTCACCATCCTTGCAACTCAGCCTTTGTAACCTATGGGCATGGGCTTCCTGGTTCACAGCCCGCTCAGCTGGAGCTATAATGAAAATAGAGAAACATTTTTGCATACCTATCCATCACATACACAGGCTTGACTTTGGTAAACAGTTATTGCTATGAATACTTATACACTGCTGGGACATCTCCCTCTCTCTTGCTTTTTTGATCCACTGTTCCAAGAGCTCATTCTTCCTCTGTTTCAAGTCGGCGTAGTGATGCTGGACCTGCTCACCAGTCTGAGGGATACTAGTGGCACTGCTGAGATCATGAGCGAGACTTTCCCAGGCTTCTGCTTTATATTTGGAGCCCTAGTACTGGTCTTGCAGCAGTCTCATCATGCTTTTTTACCAGGTGTCCTAACATGACCATGGACTCCTGTATGCCCCAGTGCTGTGCCCGAAAGTGCATGCCTTCTCCAACACCTCACATACTGCCTACAGTGGAGAGCTACAACTAGTTATGGGCTCTATTCCCACCTGCAGGGTATAAATATGGCTGATTTCCTGCCCTTTGCCATGATTGGGCGGTTTTGAAAATGCTGAGCTAATCTAAGTGACGGGTAATCCTGCTTAGCTAAGGTTGGCAGTGCTTAAAGGGGCAGGTTCAGCATTTTTTACCAATGGGCAAATCCACTTAGCTGGGCTATTCATTGCTTAGTATTCATATGTACACAATGCTTACACATGGTCAGCATAGCTGTGCAATGCTTAGCATTGCTTATGTTTTATTATATTGGACTACTGCCTGTATGGGATTGATTCATCATTCTTTATATAATATAGATTTATTTACCTTCCCTGACATCCCTCAATGTGCTGTAATTAATTTATTCTTGTGTGACTATACTCTATGGAGCACTTGTGTTTATATGGGGGTTTCACTACTTTATTGCACTTACACCTCACATCTGGGCCTAATGCACTACTCCGGTTGAGAAAAACAAGTTACTTCCTACATAAATATACAAATAAATTAAAACTGTAATGTTTACAAATACAAAAGGGAAAAGGCTTTGGTAAGGCTTGAACTATGCATGATTGCATGCAAGGTGTACGCTTTAACCACTGCACTATTTCACTTACGCTTATGCTGGATGTATATTGCTTTTTAACGTATCCTGCCATTTCAGCTGGACTAAGCATAGCTAAGCAATGGGCAGACCCAAGCAGCTACGCTTAAACTTTATTGCATATGTAGAAAAATTATTTATTTGTTGTGTTTTTTTACTTTGTACCCTTCAGAATATCTATGCTAATGCTGAACCTGTTATTCTATCAACTTTTTGGCTTTGTAGGGACCATTGTCCCTTATGGCTTTGTCCAGATTCCTTACTCTGATGGGTTGGGAGGTGTGCACTATGTGCTTCATACCCTGCTGAAATTCATGCTTATGCTAAACCTGTTATTCTATCTACTTTATGGGTTTATAGGGGCAATTGTTCCTTTGGCTTTGTCCACTTTCCTTACTCTGATTGGTTGGGAGGTGTCAGCTATGTGCTTTGTACCCTGCTGTATAATCATGCTTATGCTTAACCTGTTATTCTATCCACTTTCTGGCTTAGGAACGATTGTCCCTTATGGCTTTGTCCAGATTTCTTACCCTGATGGGTTGGGGGTGTTACGAGCATTCTCACTCAATTTAAATTGCCATATAGTAATTCTGGTATGCAGGGGGTGTGCGTATTGTGAGAGCACATCTCTCAGATCACCACCTGCACTTGTACACAGAACCATGTCCGTTTTACAGCACAGCAGCACGCCTTCATGAATATGCATGGTGTGCTGCTGTGCTGCATGGGAATGGTCCCTTCCATGCAAGAATAAGGTATTCTTGCATGGAACTTTGCTCAATCCTGGGGATAGTGATTATAGTAAACAGTTAATGGATTTGATCTGTCTTTTTATGGAAGTGATTTTGGATAATAATATTTTCATGTTTGGTGGAGTCTACTATTTGTAGAAAGATGGCACAGCTATTGGCACCTTGTGTGCGAGTACCTATGCCAATATCGTCATGGCCAAGTGGGAAGACAACTTTGTGTTTAACATTGATTGGTGTAGCCGATACATCCATTACTATCACAGACTTGTGGATTACTTGTTCTTTGTTCAGACAGGGTGCATGGAGGATTTAAAAGTATTTTTTAATTACTTGAATAATACCACAGCCTATTTAAACTTTTCTAATATGTACTCAGATTCGGCTATTGACGTTTTAGATATACGTATTAGTAAATTTGATGATGGTTCAGTGGACACCAGGATATTTAGAAAGCCCTGTCATAATGATACATTATTGCATAGAAGTAGTATGCACCCAGGATATATTTTCAAGAATATAATCAAAGAAAAAGGAATGAGGGTTGCTAGATTGAACACCTCTGAGGAAGGATTTGTTATGGAAATGTCGGGTTTGAGAGATAGACTAATGATGAGTGGTTATATCAGGGATGAGGCTGATAATATCTCAAAGACAATACCAATCATGAGGGATAATGTTGCACAGCCTTTCTTTTCAGAACAAGTTAATTATTCATCATGGATGGACATGACCCAGAGAGATAGGAGGAAAATGCCGAATTTAAAAATTTTAAATTTAAAAAATTTAAAGGCATTTTAGAATTAGTTAGAAGCAAACCTAGGGGAGGCAACCTTAAAAATTATCTTGCATACAGAGAGTTATGGTGGCAGGTTTACACTGATGCCACCACACTGCCAGGGATTAATGACTGTTTGACTATTAAGCCTTTATTAATGTTAGAATGAAGAATATTTTATATTATGCATCATCCTCTTTAATATCATTGTTGTATGCAAAACTGGTAGTCAGTTTGTAATTCATACTGTGGCATTTTATTAAGTACTATTTCATTTCATTTTATTTTTTTGTTAATATATTGTAGCAGTTTGTATTTGTATATTAACACATATTTTACTCATTTAATTGATTGGGGCTATTTTGGCACCTTTTTTACTATTTAATTAACTAGTAGTCACTGTACATTTGTTCTGATGAAGCTCGCTATCTGCGAGTGAAAGCGCTCGACTTTTGGCTTGTCTTATTAAAGCTGTTTTGGATTTTACCATTGCTCATTTTGGATCAGCTGATTTTCACTGTGAGTAGGCAGCAAGCGGGTTGTTTTGGCTGCCGTCTTTGTCTGGAGTTTGGTTTTGGTGCAACCTGCCAGTTTTCTGGAGTTGGTATGAGTTCTTCTCACAGTTCATTCAGCGGTGCCTCACCCGATCATTGCAAGGAGCTTTCCAGCCTTCGGAGTGAAGTAGCGTCCTTGCGTGGGGAGGTAATTAAAATTTTAGAGCTTTTTGGTAAATTCACGTCTGACACGAAACCATCGTGCAGTATACTTGATTACAAACTTCCTGGTTTCAACAACAGTGTAGGACCACTTAATGCGAGGTTCCCACAAGAGGATGACGCTAATACACATGCCTCCACGGCTGCACTAGAGGAAGCACCTTCCACATCATCTCCGGGAATCCCTAATGGACAGGGTTCCGCTGTAACAGCGAGGGGCGAGATAGATTTACCTGAGTCCGTGGCCACAGCGGACCATATTAGAACTGACGCTTGTGACTTTACTTTTGACTTTTCGTTCAGCAATTTTTCTGAGGAAGCTAAACGCACTGGAACTAGACCAAAACAGGGTCGCACATATGCATCTGCGATGGGTGAGTCTTCCCGTTTTAAAGATACCCTTCCAGCTAAGACTCATGTTAACAGTCACCAAACTGGTAAGGAGAGTGTAGCTAATCAAAGAACCTTACAGGATTTTCTTGACTGTGACTGCAAATTTGATAGTGTTAATGCTAATAACAATCGACATGTAAATACTGCAAGAAGAGGCACTTTAAGAGACTCTATTTACTCGTTTGGCAAAGGACTGAATACTATAAACGCTCTGAAACTTGACAATGCCTATTTGAACTACTGTATTACTGCTAACATTGTGCCGATGGGCCTGAGATTTTTTAAACTGCCCTTGGGCATCGACTTAAATGTTGAAGTGGAAAATGATTTTAATGCTTTGTTTGACACTTTTGGGTTTGAGTTTATGAAAAAGTTAATCAAATATAATGATGCAAAATTATGTAAAACTATTTTGGAGGTGGAGAACCTCAACAATGTTATTTTACAGGATTTGGCATTTGTACAATGGGAAAAACTTTATTATAAACAATTTTCTATGGATGATGATAGGGCTAGAAAAGCTTTTGAACGTAAATTTAAAAAGACACAGAGGGATAAAGAGCAGTACAACAGACATACTAGTTACAAGTGGGGGAACCACAATATAAATAGTGGTTCAGGTAAAGTGGACAGAGTGTATGAACAAGATACACATTCCAATAACTTTGAGCAGGATTTTTTATCTCCTCGGACAAACAGGTCTCAAGGGAATTGGAGGCAAGGGGGCAAATGGAGGAAGAAAAATTAACAACATCTTCCCCTCCTAATGTTTTAGGAGAAAAGAAGGTCAATTTCAACAATTTGGGCATTGTGACTACTGACAATGTTGTTAGTGAGTATAGGAATTTTAAGATTTATAATTACAGCAATGTCCAACTAAATACTTCCCATTTTAGTTTGTTCTCTAAGGGACTTAAGTTTATCCCTACCCCCCCCCCCCTTTTCGGGTAGTTGATTCTTTATTTGAATTTAAAAAGTTTATTAGAAAATTGAATCTGGCTACAATGTTTAATAACCCCATTTACAGTAAGAATGAAATTAGTAACGAGCCAGTGTACCCCAGACTTAAAAAGAAAAGCACTTTCATGCCTATCAACAACCCTAGCATTTCTGTCTTTGAAAACAAAGTTACTAATGAGATTTATAAATTTAATAAGGCTATAGGTCACAAAAACAAATCTACAACTTTTTCTAACTTGACTGATGAGGAAGCCATTATTCTTAGAGATTTATGTGCGGATTGTAGCCATAGAATCATGAAGCCTGACAAAGGGGGAGGCATTGTCATTTTTGATACTTTAACTTACAGTTCTAAAATACATAATATACTTCATTCGTCTGGGAATTACGCAGTGGCTTCTCTTAATGAGTTGAACATTGCGTACCGAAGAATTGATATGTTTTTGGAAGAGTATATGTTAGAGCAAAGAATCACTGAAGAACATTTCAACTTCATGAAGGTTGAATTTCCCACCTTAGCCACCATTGTGGGGATTCCGAAAGTGCACAAGGACCATTTTAACCCCCCCTTAAGACCCATTATTTCTGGTAGTAAAGCCAAGACTTTCCCAATAGGAGTTGTTATTGACATCACTTTGAAATTCATTTATGACAAGGTTAAACATCTAGTTAAAGATTCATGGGAATTCTTGAGAAACTTCCCTGTTCATACTGACGTCACTAATATATTATTTTGCTCTATTGATGTGATTGACCTCTTCAGCAGTATTCCTATTGAGGAAGGTTTAGAGGCTTTCTCTAGGAGCCTGAGAAAGCATACTGACTTCAGTTGGGACAGAATTTCTATCCTGGTAGAGCTAATGAATATTGTGTTGGATTACAATTTCATTTATTACGAGGGAGAAATTTTTCGGCAGACCAAAGGAGTAGCTATGGGTGCCACTTGCGCACCCATCTTTGCGAATTTGGTCATGCTGGATTGGGAGGAGAATCATGTTTTCAACAGCACTCATTTTGACAATGTATTATACTATTCTCGTTACCTTGATGACATATATATTTTATGGAAAGGTAACAGCAGCTCTTTTGAGAGCTTCATAGGGCATTTGAATAGTAGTTGTGACTTTCTTAAGTTCACTTTCACTTATAGTACCACTGGTGTTCCTTATTTGGACACCTTGATTTCAGTTGACTCTGAAGGTTTCAAATCCTCAGTTTATAGGAAAACTACATTTACTAATTCGTATTTGGATTACAACAGTTTTCACCCATTTAAACTTAAAAGGAACATCTTTAAAGGTCATTGCATTAGGGCCATTAGAATGACGTCTAGACATCAAGATATGATTAATGAGTTGAAATATATTACCAGTCTTTTTACTGAGAGGGGATATGATCGTGTTATGCTGGAGGATGTTTCTACATATGTGTTGAGTCAATGGGAGTCCAGTTACTCCATTCTTTTGGGGTTGACAACAGGTTCACCTATTGGAGGTACAGGTACAACTAACACCACACGACAGGTTAGGGAATCCACTAATGTTTTTAACAAGGCCCTTATTGTTGAACATAGTCCCTATAGTCATGAGATTAAAAATATAGTACGTAAAAACTGGTATATTCTAACATCTACACAGGATATTGTAAACATTGTGGGACATGAACCCATTTTTGTTGGCAAAATGGGCAAAAATCTGAAATATATTTTGGAAAGTACATTTACATCTAAATCTCAGGACATGTCCCATACCACTAAATGTGGTACCTGTAATCAGTGTAGATATATATTAGAATCCAATAGTGTCTGTCTAAACAACATTTGCAGTACGAAACTTTATCTATCTAAGGGCAACTGTAGATCCACTATGTTGGTGTACATTGCCATATGCTCGTCTTGCCAGTATTTTTATATTGGCAAAACTGAGAGGCAACTTAGGCAGAGAATATATTCACACTTGTATTCCATCAGGAAGTTGGATACTAAGAATGCCTTATACAGGCATATTTCAGATTTTGGGACCGATCATTCTTTTAAATTCGGCATTTTAGAATTAGTCAGAAGCAAACCTAGGGGAGGCAACCTTAAAAATTATCTTGCATACAGAGAGTTATGGTGGCAGGTTTACACTGATGCCACCACACTGCCAGGGATTAATGACTGTTTGACTATTAAGCCTTTATTAATGTTAGAATGAAGAATATTTTATATTATGCATCATCCACTTTAATATCATTGTTGTATGCAAAACTGGTAGTCAGTTTGTAATTCATACTGTGGCATTTTATTAAGTACTATTTCATTTCATTTTTTTTTTTGTTAATATATTGTAGCAGTGTGTATTTGTATATTAACACATATTTTACTCATTTAATTGATTGGGGCAATTTTGGCGCCTTTTTTACTATTTAATTAACTAGTAGTCACTGTACATTTGTTCTGATGAAGCTCGCTATCTGCGAGTGAAAGCGCTCAACTTTTGGCTTGTCTTATTAAAGCTGTTTTGGATTTTACCATTGCTCGTTTTGGATCAGCTGATTTTCACTGTGAGTAGGCAGCAAGCGGGTTGTTTTGGCTGCCGTCTTTGTCTGGAGTTTGGTTTTGGTGCAACCTGCCGGTTTTCTGGAGTTTGTTTTTAATATGATAATCTCATCATCTCATCACGCACTACTATTCTTTTTTTTTGAAAGCTAGATATGTCTTTTGCTGATTAATGGAAATATACATTTCTGTTTAACCAAATACTTGTTAGACAAACAGTCACATTTGTACCTTATGTAAACAAACATACTATTTGAAAAAATATCTGATTTTTTTTCTTACTGCAGTTTTTCACAGTTTATTTTTTTTTCTTACTGCAGTTTTTCCCAGTTATCATCCTCTAATTTTCTCTTCGTGGATATGTGAGATCAACCCTTATGCCTTTCTTCCAGTTTAATGGCTGCATGATGATTCACTGAAGGACAGGTGCACAATACAGACTAGCATGAAGAAAGTTTCAAACATAAGGGTAGAGAAATGATGATAATTGGCAAATAGAGTGATATGGTAAGCTGGAAAGAGGAGAAGTGAAAAGTATATATTATTTGTGCATACTGTGAAAGGATTGTTGTAGAAAAAAGCGTAAGTGAGTTAGAATGAGTTGTGAGTGCTAGGTGTGGAGGGATTTTATATTTGGTGTGAAGATGGTCAGTCTTCGAGCTTTGTACAGACAAAGATTTTTAAGTGGCATGTAGTTTATTCTGAGTGGTTAGAAGGTTTAGAGTTGAAGGTAGAATGATAAGGGGTTAGTGAAATGGAAATGGACATGAGCTGCAAAACGTTGAGGTTAGCAGAAAGAATTTGTTAGAGACAAAGTGAAGTGACCACAGGTGGTAAAGTGAGGTAGTTGCCTCAGTCTCAAAATTCTCAAACCACATGGTTTATGGACAGTGAAGAAAGGATGCAACATACAGCTGAAATAGTCGGGTTAGTCTGGTAAAACTACAGGAAGAGACAGGTACTGGTTTAACCTGGAATGTTTACACCAAGTATGCAAAGAAAGGTCTAGCATTCCATATGAAGAAGCTTGAACCAGGACCTAATCCGATATAGCCATCCAATTTGTATATGGAACATAATGTATTTCTGGGGACATTCTATTAAAATTGGGTAAACAGGATAGAATATGGAGCTGGAAAAATGTTTTCTGAAGATGATAATGTTGGGCCAAAATATACCATCAGAGAAATTTCATGAAGAAATATGAACAAAGCATGCTGTTGCATTACAGTACTTGAAGACTTTTGCAGAAAATAATGTCATATGATTTGCTATAAATGTGCATCACCATCTCTTTGCCTCTCCTCCTTTTGGCTATATTTGTTGAAAACCCTGGAAAGACCATTCAGTAGACAGTATACTGTCTGCAGTTTGTAGTATATAGTGCTTCAATGACATTTTCTTTTAACAAGGGATGATTGTGGAGACCAAGAAGAGTGACAGATGCACTGATCTATTGATATATCCATCATGCATGTCACTTTGTGGAAAGACACAACTGTGGCATTTCTCCTAGCTTTGGATTCTTAGCATTTGCAGATGAAAAGATTGAAGACTTTCAGACGTTGGTTATATGATGCTTCATAATTGCAAAGAGACATCTCAGAATATGGCAAATGCCAATTCACTACTGATTTTCATTTTGGTAAATGTTGATATGATTTGATCTAAGGTGATGGCAAGTAGGACAGTACGATGAGAAATTAAACAGTCTGTGGGATGTGTTACAGGCAAGAAGTTAGAGTCACGATTGTTAGCTAGGATATTAGCAGTTGTTTCTTTGTGAGAATGGGATATACCATTGGAGACAAGTGGAGAGCAGAACTCCATTACTTTTGAGTTTCCTAGTGTAGATACTGAAAGCATTTCATTTATTCTTGATATTGGAGGCTACCTTAAGTTCATAACTTGCTTTGCAGTCTATGATGGTAATCCTAAGGGTCCTGCTAACCTGGCATCATTTAGTTTTTTTTTTTTTTTTAATACATAAAATTATGTGTGTGTTTTTTTTCTTTGTAGTGAGTTGGTTAATTTGGGAGCACAACCATACAGGCTTATTTTTGATTACAGTTCTAGTAGTAGATGGAAAGAGCCTCAGTATTACATGATGGAGTAAAACTAAGGGGTATGCAGAAGAAATGCTACAGTCATGAAGTTTTTTGGCAAGATTTCCCACTTGTAGTTATCTAGGATCATGGTAAGCAACAGTAAGTTGGCTTATGCAATGAGCTAAAAATATGTTAGGATTTTTATTCATAGGAAAGCTGATATTAAGGCTGAAGGTTTCAGCTAAGTGAACTAATTAAGAAGGTTATGATCTTGGGTAACTACAGCGGAATGGCCAGTCAGTAATATGCAATCACAAATGTATACCACACTAAGGAATTAATATCTGCAGACATCAACAAAACCTTGAAGTTGTTTATTGGCTTATATTTTAGTCAGTTGATTAGAGGAGATGATGAAACTGAGTTATGGTTTGAGTATTTGGCTTAAGGGAAAGCTTTTTTTGAGCTGACAGATGATCTGTATGGTTTGTCTGGGACCTAAAGTTCATTACAGATAGATACCACAACAATATTTATTTTCCTTCATTGGTCTGGGTTAGTCTCACTGTGCTAGTGTCCGTTTCTCAGGGGAGATCAGAGGCGGTCTTTATACTGCTAAGGGAAATTTGGTCAGGGCATTAGAGAACTTGTCTTACTCTTTTAAAAAAAGTGCAGTGGGGGGGTCTTTTATACCCATATGAGCTTCAACCAAATTAAGCAGATGAGATCTTGCTTTAATGTCTCATCAGAAGAATTACACCCCAAGGTGAACAGTATTTCCTTCATACTGGCTGCACTGTCAGGATCCATCTACATGGTGTAGGAGTATAACCCATGGCTTTCTGTGCTAAAAGCAAGTGTGCTACCTGTTGCATCACTGACACTGTAAAAAAAAAATATTCAAAAAGTTAAACCCACGTCTCACAACTTATAGCTTACCAGTAGAATATCTCAAAGTAGCTGCAGAAATCATTGCATGCACCCTTCTGTACTACCCAACACCTCAACCATACTTATAAATCAAACTGACCAAGAAGGTAGAGTACTCTAATTCTGAAAGCAATCCTATGTAATTCCTTTATATAAAGGTGACAAATCATTTGAACTGGCACCCTACAGATCTATAACCATCATGTCGTCACCATTACAAAAAAGTTCTTGAAAAATATGTTCACAGAAAGTTCCTCAACTACCTAACAGAGAATAAATTGCTTTCCACAGCATAGCATGGATTTAGGTTAGATAATAGCACACAGAAACAGCAATGATAACTTTCATAAACTATATTCATGACAGAAAAAGTCAAAATGAAATGATTGCATCTGTACTTCTAGATCTGTCCAAAGTGCTTGATAAGTTTTATATCCGAAATTATTACTTATACTCAGTAAACAAGGCTGTCGCTCACCAGGTGAGGATAAAATAAGTGAGCACCATGAGTTCTTGTTCAAGCAGCTTTATTGTATGCAAACACATCATAAATGAGGTTAAGTAACTTTAATTTATAAACGAATTAGCTATCATGCACATGGATGTTAACATTCTGGCTGTACCTTCAAAATGGCACTGAAGCTAACACGTGCTTGATATTTATATGCACACACAGGCCTTGGAAATGCTTCTTAAAGGTACAATACACCTATTATTCTACATCCTCCCTCTTTAAGAATATAAGTTAAGCATTGTCACTGATAGTAATGGATATGTAATTTAGATAGAAATGATTTTTATCATGCAATTATACAAAGCTAGATACATATATACTATATCCAAGTTGCTGTGTATTTCACATTAGGCTTTCAAATGCGACCATATTGTGTAACATAAAATTTGGGAACTGTTTTAGCAACTGGGATTGTCTCTGCTGACTGTTCAATCTTAGGAACACTGGAATCATCTGCTGGAACAGTATCAAAAGTCAAGACACATTCTGGAACAAGAACTTCATCTGGATTGTTCTGAGAGTTAAAGTCTTTATCACAGATATGATGCTGTGATGTCAGTTATGCTACAGGAGGAAGATGTCTGCAATTTCTCCTGTACTCCAGATCCTCAGATTTAAGAAAATAGGATCTTGGCTCTGTACAAATACTCATTACTTGACCAATCTGGTCAAAACCTTTCACTGTCTGTATCCTCACTCTCTCTCTCCTTTTTTCAATGGATAAAGAAATCTGTTTGACTTGTCAAAGGTGAACTTTTGGAAAGAATGCTTTCTAGATAACTGAGCTTTGATAGCTTGGTTGTTCTTAGCTTTAGGCCTCACTGATAGGCAATGTTGTTTTGCTTCCTTAGACAGAAGTCTCTGAGCAGGTGAGTCAAGTATGTCATCACGGGGTATGTTTCTGAGATTAAGTAAATTCAAAAATACATCAGTATTATCATGCTTTGACCTCTTAAGTAATTGCTTTGCACTTTGTACTGCACGTTCAGCAAGTCCATTCGATTGCGGATACTCTGGACTACTAGTAATATTTATGAAGTCCCATTCTCTGGCAAATTTCTGAAACAATTGACAGGTGAATTGAGTACTATTGTCAGAGATTAATTTCTTTTTTTTTTTCAAATAGTATTTTATTATTTTCAAAAGAGAGTATAAGAGAATAACTATTCCAGTATGCAATGTGCTTAATATAATGCATATATGATTTCCATACTAAGCACAGAATCTGCAAAACTCTCTTAATAACATCTATAAACATATATACAAATTTACAAATATACAACAAGAACAACAGTGCTACTACCATTTACATAGGGAGTTCATTCATATCCATTGAGATTTGGTGATTAGTTTGGAAGGAGGGAAAGTGATTGGCAGATCAAATGCCTGCACGAAGGGACCATAAGTAATCTGTAGTCCACAGAAACTAAATTGTCCCATCTGACCAGAGGCTAATCTTTTAAGATAATGTCATATAAGAGATTCCAAAATTTCTGATAGTACATTTGTTTCTTTATGTTACCTATGAAAAGTTTGTGCGAGATATGAATTTAATTGCCAAGTTCCTAAACCTAATCTAGGATATTTTGTTGCAGTCAAACCAATTTTTAGTTATATAAAATTTGATTAATAGACAGTGATAAGTACATGGTACCTCAATCTAGTTAATCTCAAATCAATAATATGTAGTATTGTTAGTTCCCAAGATAAGGTTGATTTCTGGTATCCCATTTTCCCTAGACGAACTTTAAGAAAACACCAAAGTTTATGAGTGTACTTACAGAACCAAAGTATGTGTAATAGGTCTGCCTGTGGAAAGGAACAGCAATGGCATGCTGGGGAGACATTTGGGTTGAATTTGTTTAAAATGTTGGGAGTGAAATAGAAATTGTTATTAACCATTAGTTGGGTGTAAATGAGTTTTTTGAATGGGGATATCTTAATGGTGGACTCATTTGCCCTGAGTATCTGTTCACAAGTAAGTCCAGGTTCCTTTTGGTCCCAGTAATTAGAAAATAACAATATATCTTGATATCTAGTAGCCATGATTATTTTATAAGTATTTGACAACATATTTCTTTTACTGCTTAAGCCATCCATAATACCTCCAACCTTAGTTATTTTATTTTCAATGTCAGGGGTATCCATGATTAGTGTTGGTATAAGCTCCCTAATCTGACCAAGATAATAGTATATTTAAATCCCAGCTTAAGTTCCCCTCTCATTTCCAGTATCAACTTTCCTTTATGTTTTTGGACATCCCATACTGTGTATTCTTTAATTAAAGGGTATTCCGATAAGTTGAGCATATTATTGTTTATTCTTATGTTGGGATTCAAGTGTAGAGATTGGAGGAGGGAAAAGGTTTTATCTAAATCAAGGGATTTAATTAAAGCCTGGAAGGCCTTAACTCTTTTTTTCAGAATGTTGTTTATTTTAGAGTTTTTTAGACTAATTTCAGTTAGGAAGGGAAGAGCTTTTGGATTTAGATTATTACTGATTAGGTGCTTGTGCCATAATCTTACCCAAGGAGGAGACCATGTATCTTTCAACTGAGTAAACTTTGATATTTGGATAATTCTATTTGCACAAATGATCTGGTAGTAAAGTTGAAAGTCCAGAAGACTCAGACCTCCTTTTTCTTTAGGATATATTAATTTTTGATAACTAATCCTGACCGATTTAGGAGACCATATGAAGTCAGAGATTAATTTCTGTGGACTCTCATGGACTGAGAAATGGCAATTCAACTTAGTAATGACTGTAGTAGAAGTTAAATCAGGTAGTAGATCGATTCTGAACCAATTTGAATAAGAGTCTTCCAGTACTAAGTAATGTTGATTGTTCCATTCGAATATGTCATTAGCTACAATTGACTAAGGTAGATCAGGAATTCAACTTAGCTGAAGTGGCTCTCTTTGCAAATGCACCTATTACATACTGAACAGGAAGAAAGTACTCTATCAATGTCTTTCACTAGAGAAATCAAAAATACTAGTCATCTCACTCTTCTCTTAATAGATTTGAAAACTGGGTGACCATGATGCAAAATCTGGATATGTTGTTGTTGTAAGGAAGCAGGAACAACAATTTTAGGAGCTTTGAAAATAATGCCATCTTCCATCAACAACTCATCTCTGTAAGGAAAGTAAGATTGCACTTCTGCTGATATACTTTATTGCTTTGAAAGCCATCCAACATGGCTATAGTAAGTGAGCTTCTGCAAAACTGGATCAGTCATTTTATGATTTCATAGATCATCATGTCTTGTGGTAGAAAAATGATGCACTTCCATGACATCAAAGTCAAAATTCTCTGCATCAAGCTGTTCTGTTGTATTTATGGGCAATTTGGATAAGGCAATAACCAGATAAAGAATTTTGCCTTTCGTATAGACCATTTTTAAGTTGTACATTTGCAATTTGAGCATCATTCTTTGTAATCTTGTTGGAGCTGAATGCATAAGGCTTCTTTAAAACAGTAAACAAATGTCGATGATCAGCTTCGATCTGAATTTCTTGACCACAGATATAATCATGAAACTTGGAACATGCAAACACTATTGCCAAAAGTTCTTTCTGAATTTGAGCATATTACATCTCAGTCTGGGCAAGTGTTCTAGATGCATAAGCTACTGGTTTGCCTTCTAGAAGAGTAACTGCATCTAAACCAAATTTCTAAGCATCACAGGAAAGAGTGACTGATTTGTTGACATCATAGTATCTTAATGTTGGTGAGGTACCAATTTTCTGCTTAAGAACTTCAAATGTTCTCTGGTGCTGGTCTAGCCATGACCAAGTAACATTTTTACATGTGAGCACTCAGAAAAGGTGATGTTAACTTAATAAAGCCTGGTATAGACTTGGCTAAGTAATTTATCACACCAAGAAAATGCTCTAGAGCTTGCACATTATCTGGTGCTGGCATTTCAAGAATGGTTGCTTGCTTGGACAGGTCTGGTCTCAAGCCCATATTTGTAAACAAATGACCTACATATGTAACTTCTGGTAGTCTGAATTTGCACTTCAGAGGATTGAGCTTTAAGTTCACTTCACATGCTTTGTCCAGAACTCCGTTAAGGTTTCTGTCATGTTCTTCCTCACCATTGCCTTTGACAAATAATACTATTATGGCACAAGGAAAACCTGAAAAAATTTGCTCCATTGCATGCTTAAAGACTTCACTTGCAGAATTTATTCCACATGATATTCTGAAGAATCTATATCTTCCAAATGGGGTACTGAATGTATTCAATAATGAAGATTTGTGATCAAGCATCACTTGCCAAAATAAACTCTTTGCATCTAAGACAGAAAAAAAAAGTGGCATTCAGTATCAGGGCTGCAACCTCTTCGACTGTACACATGGGATGATGCGGTCTCTTCAATGCTTTGTTCAAATCTCTTGGGTCAATGCATATTCTGATTTCATCTGAGCCTTTTTTATGAGCTGCTACCATGGATGACACCCACTGGGTAGCTTCTGTAACTGCACAAATTACACCTTGTTGCACCATTTTGTCAAACAGAGCTTTGACCTTATGCTGCATAGCTATCAGAACTCTTCTTGCCAGTCTGGCTACTGGACTGATCCCTAAGTCTAATCTCATGGAATACACAACTGGAAGTTTGCCCAGTCTGCCATCAAAAACAACAGCATACGCTGAAAAAATAGTATTGGTGAAGCTGGAATTAGGACACGTGCTTATGTGATGAACTTCTCTGGTAAAGAAAGCAGATTCATTTTCAAACTGTCTCTGAGACCCAATAATGACTGCACAGGTCTTCAAACCACATAGAACAATAGACTATAACTGTTCTTGGCCACATAACATGAAAGCAATACTGAGCCTTCAGTTTGAATTTCTTCACCTCCATAAGCTACAAATTTCACACAACTAGTCACATTTAGTTGTTTACCAGCTCTGACCCTTGCAAAACTATCTGCAGACATGACATTGCCCATTGAACCAGTGTCTACTTTAAGCTTGGTGGATTTATCATTGATCTGGACAGTACAAACACTTCACTTCTTGCCAGTAAATCTACCACACCAATCTTTTTACCAATTACTTAAACACCGTCTACATAGAAAGCAGACTTTTGCAGGTCTATTTGATCAACTTGCTTTTTGGAGTGACCCTTCTCTGTAACTGTGTGAGGCTTCCTTGATTTACAAAATCTTTGAAAATGGTTCCATTTCTTACACTTATGACATTGCTGACCAAATGCCATGCACTTTTCTCTTCTGCACTCATGGTTGGCACCACAATTGCAAGTTAACAGTAAGGTTTGATTTGGGTTTTGTTGATTCACTCTTATGCTGTACTGAGCAACATCTGTTTTGCATTAAATACCCTTAGTTCTGCACTGAGCATGCTCCTTTAACTGAATTGTTCTTGGAATGCGCTAGAAGACTACAGGTTTTACCTGGATGTCCCTCAGAAGCTGCTGCTGCCATGTGCTTAGACCTACTTTTGCCTGTCACATGTTGCATACTGTCTACATGAGCTCTGGAGCCCACTGAAACCATGCTCTTTTCACTAACAAGCATATGTGTGCCTTTCTTTAACTTCATGAATCTGGCAAATCTCATTGCTTTACTCAGTGTTAGATCACTGTCACAAAGCAAAATCTTTCTCATTCTCACAGCAGCATTATTAATACCACACACAAGTCTGTCCTTTATCAACTCATCCTTTAAGTCACCAAACCTACAAGTTTTAGCTTTGGTTCTCAGCTCAGTAATATAAGCTGCAAAAGTTTCCCATTGCTTTTGATCTCCCATACAAAATAAATACTTTTCTAGTGTAACATTAGTCTGAGGGTTACACATTTCTCTGAATTTGTGCTTTAAACACTTGGGTTTTTCCCTTGATTTAGCCTGCACAACAACCCGGTGAGTTTCTCCTTCACCTTTATACACTGCTGGTGCATAGACATATGAACACTCCCTTTCAATGACCTCTGACCCTGCTAGGTTCAGCAAAATGAATTGCCTGGTATGTGCATTTTTATTAAAATAAGCTGCTTGTATAAATATATTGTATTCTTGCTCCAATATTCTCCAATTCTCTGCAGTATTCTTATCAAATACAAATGGTTGTGGCTTGTGAAATCTGTCTGCCATATTGACATATCTTAGTGAATACTCTTGCAAATATGCATAAACCCACACACTTGTACATACACACATATACATGTGTTTGAAATTTATGCCAGTACTTGTAACAACCCAACAAGCCTGTGTATAACTGAATTTCATGAAATAAGTTTCCTGGGCACTTTAACACTTTGAAATCTCTTTACTGTAAAATCCACTTGCCTTAAAATTATTTTACTATGTGAATTCATCTTGTAAAGGTTTTAATGCTAAAGTCATTTACTATCATTAGTTTATTGTGTGAGCCTTTACCTGCGATGGTGGTGCTGCAGTAGTGTCGCCTCACAGTAAGACGCTGTCCGGTTCGATTCTCAGCTAGAGCGTCTTCTGCGTGGAGACATGCGTGAATGGGTGTACCTTCGTTGAAGGTTGTGCATCAGGGCTGGTAACTCGGCACATAAAAATCAACTACCAATCATTAGTGGACCGGAGTTCCGCTGTGGTGACCCCTAACCGGGAAAAGACGAAAGACACAACAAGTTTATTGTGCGAGCCTTTATCTTGAAATTGCTTTAATGCTAAAGCCATTTATCAACATTTTACTGCCAAAGACATTTATCATCATTTTAAGAAACATTTTGAACAACTGCACAGTGTGAATAAATGGAGCAATAGAAGCTGAGGGCAAGAAACACTTTGAAGTAACTGTATTTTGCGAATAAACTATCACGAAGTAATGGCACTTTACGAATTAACTGTTTCAAAGTAATTGCACTTTGCCAATGTATTGCCTCAACGTGATTGCAATTTGCGAATGCATTGGGCAGGAGAAGCTTAGAGTGAGAAACACCTCAAAATAACTGCACTTTGCAAATAAACAGTACACAGCACACTGAAATTTTCCCAAAATGTCTGCGCTTTACCAAACAACTCTGTATAGTGCAACAGACACTCTATAATGGCAGCACTCTGTGAACAGACACACCCAGGCACAAGAAACTTTTCAAAATCACTGCACTTGACAGCACTTCACAAAATAGTTGCAGTTTGCTAACAACAAACTCCCCGGAATAAATGCATAGCAATAAGCACACACTGTAAGTACTTTTACACACTTTGAGATACTTCAAACAATTCTAGTTATGCTATTCAAGGCTTCAGTCTTGCTGTCAGTTCATTTAGTTTGCCTTCACCATTATCTCTGCACCTTGTGGCTCTGTAGAATAGTCTTAGCCATCCCAGTTCTGGCACCATGTCACTCACCAGGTCAGTATAAAAGCATTGTGGGTTCTTGTTCAAGCAACTTAATTGTATGCAAACACATCATAAATAAGGTTAATAATTTTAACTTTTAAACAAACTAGCTATCATGTACATGGATTTTAACATTCTGGCTCCACCTTCAAAATGGCACTGAAGCTAACACATGCTTGGTATTTATATGCACACACAGATTTTGGAAATGCTTCTTAAAGGTACAACACACCTGTTATTCTACAAAGGCCAAAGCAAAATTGTAGTCAATTGGCTTAAAAGTTACTTCAGCCACTGAACACAGTTTGTATACTGGTATGGTGAACTGTCAACTCTTCAACAAATAACATGTTCAATATTATGGCATCTACACTTTAATGTGATTAGAAATAAAATGCACAAAGTCCTTACCTAGCAAATCTAATCCAATATGCAGGTGACTCAACACAAATACTCCACCACCCTGATAAAATCCCTGCTCTCTAAAATCTAATATAACCATATACCACTACTAGAACTTTTCGCTCCAGTAATCAAAACCTTCTAAATGCCACCAAAGCTAATAATGATGCTGGGAAATCTCTCATCTCTTACACTATTCCTAAAATATGGAACAAGCTGCCAATCCCAATGTCCCCCAACTGCTTTATTACACAATTTAAAAAGCTCCTTAAGTCACAATTAATGGAAATCTGGCTATGTTCTTGCAACTCTCCTGGATAAGCATTTCCTTAGACTCGCTGCAAATTATTGTACTAGAATTAGAAACTCACACCAATAGCTATCATCAGCTGTATGAAATTAGCTTTTTGTATCATCTCAGGTTGTATTTACTCATTGAATGTCTCCTTCGAAAGAATTTTAATCTCAACTATTATTTAATTTATTTTCCAACAATCATATTAGTTACTAAATGTTTGTTACACCTGTAATTATTGTAACTCGATCTTTACGTACTCACTTGTATGCTTGTAAACTCTGATATGTCTGTAAATGGAGCATTTCTCCCCATGCCTTCACAGAAAATGGACCTCTTCCATTTGGACTTTCTTGGTAAACAAATGTAAAATAAATAAAACAAATAAAATAATAAAAATATTTGCTTCCTCTTCAATCAAACAATCCCAACATGACTTATAGCATTTCTTTACAAAAAAACTGAAAACTGGCTAGAGGAATCTGAACTATTCCGATATCCAAATAAAACTAAACTAGTAGTATACTCCTCTCCAGCACAATAATCAAATAACTTCAATATTGTCAGTAATATTAGAACTGAGCTAGTACAAAACATAAAACGACTGGGACAAAATAATCACTATAGATTAAGATTTGATCAGCATATCCAGCATTCAGTTCAAAAACTAGCCATAAACTTGGACTCCTATGCAAGGTGATTTTTTTCTTAACAGACTATGCAGGTTAGACTATAGCTAAGACATATCTGCTCCATAGTCTGTTATATACTTGATCAGTTTTCTCTTTCCCACAGTTCCCTCACTTCGCTAAACTGGAGCAATCTTGTAGTAGAATTACAAAGTCTGCAAGTAAGCATATTAATCAAACACAACACTGTGTGACACTTCACTCCCTTATCTGGATTAAACAATCTAATATATTAACCTATTCTTTTGCTAAGACAGATGTGGTGCCATCTATCAGTTTTTAAATTTGTACACTCACTTCCCAGAAAAATATACTTACTAAACCAAAACTTAGTACTCACTCAAGATCTAAAAATCATAATAATGACTGTCCATACTCCATATACATTGTTAAACTATAGAACTCAGTCCCAAAAGACATCAGAAATATCAGTTTTTATCAATAATTTAAAATCTCTTTGAATGGGAAATCAGAAATTCACATTGGGTCTGGGCATCATGTCTCTGATAGACAGAGGCGGACAGTAAAGCCCGAACTGGTATATCCTCCCCAACATATAACCTCTAGAAATTTCATAATTAACATACTTCATCCTAATAAATGCCCATGACACATAGGGACACATTTGGGTTGGAATGCATGGCTAGACTTCTAAAGACCCTGGTGGCTTCTAGTCTAGTATATACCTATGAGCATATGAACCTATGAAGATGTACCTATCAAGAAAATAGTCCTGCACTTGTAACAAACCCATTACTACAAATGTTCCTTTCTCTAAACATTAGCTCATCTGTAATGTACTATCCCAATTAAATCATATCTATCAATGAAACAGTACTGTGCTTGTACAAACCCATTAAATAATGTTCCTATTCACTCAGCCAAATCAAACAAATATGACAAAATCCTTACAGTTTTACTATATTAATTTTATGGTTACAGCTCTTAAGTAAATCTAATCACTTTGACAAAATATGCATATGCTTTATTTGATGAAGTTTCTCCATGATGTTTTTGTGCCTTAGCAATTGCAAATAATGTAAAGCTATGGAATGCATCATCATGGACCTAATAAACAAGGATATAGGGAATCTCCAAACTCTGGATCCTACACAGTCTAGTTCTGTGAAGAGTAGATCATGCCTGCTCAACTTGGTTGACTTCTTTGAGTCAGTCACCAGAGCTGTGGATGAAGGTAAGGTGGTTCATACAGCCTACCTTGATCTGGCCAAGGCCTTTGATACCATTCCCCACTCAGGAATAATAGAAAAACTCTCTAAGCTAGGCATCAACCCCTATATCACTAGATGGGTTGCAAACTGGCTCACAGATAGAACCCACAGTGTGAAAGCTGACTCCAGGTCAGACTGCTGACCAGTCATGAGTGGAGTCTCACAGGGTTTGGTCCTGGGTCCTCTCCTGTTTGGTATCTACTTCTCTGAAGTCCAGGCCAACACGAAGTGACTCTGACTGACAAAGTTTGCAGATGATTGCAAGTTGGGAGCTATTATTAACTCCCAAGTGATGCTGCCATCCTACAAAAAGGCCTCAATGAGACTAACAACTGGTGTCAGAACCACGGCCTTAAGCTCAATACCAAAAAATGTGTCTTTGTCCCCTTTGGGAAAAACCCAGTTCCCTTGAATTACCACATTGATGGTAGTCCACTGAACACAGAAGGCATTATAAGAGATCTGGGAACACAGGTTGACAGCCACCTCTATTTTGACCACCACGTTGCCACTGTAGTCAGAAAGTCCTTCTATGTGACACATCTCATTACTAAGGGTTTTGTATCCAGAAAGAAAGAGGTCATTGTTTCCCTCTACTCTTTCCTCATTAGGCCAATCATCGAGTACAACGTCCCATTTGGCATGTACCTCACTTGACACCTGCAACAACAGGAGAGGCCACAAAAGTACCTCACAAAGAGGATCCTAAGCCTTAAACACTTGTTCTATATGAACATACTCAAAAAATCTCTAACTATTCTCTGTCTCATATCGCCTACTTAGAGGCGATCTCTGCATGACTTACAAAGCCATGTCTGACCCAGCTCTGTTAGAAATGCTACATCTAAAGAAATCCCAGCCACTCCACACCACATGCTCCAGAGACCTCATCCTCATTACCACAATCAACAGAACATGCTGAATGGACAGGTTCATAACCCAGAGACTGCCCAAGCTATGGAATAGACTTCCCATGTCAAGCAGAGCACTTCACTGGCCCTCTTCAAGAAAAATATTGATGAGTGGATGGGAAATAGAAAATTCACCCTGGGGATCACTCCAGTGGCTCTACTCGACAGAGGCACTAGGAACTAAGGTTGGGTGGCAAGATGCCAGGGTAATCCTATGGGCTAGGCTTGTAAAGGCTCCAGAGTCGTTAGCCTTGTACACACCTATGAACCTAAGAACCTAAATATATTCCTTGCAGAAGCTATTTTACTTGTCAAAACCATAATGTGAGGAAAATCTACAGCATTTTAGCCTTCCATACCTTCTGGTACCCTATAAATTCCTAAACAATTTCTTTCAGCCCTATTCTCTAGGTCTTTGTTTTATTTAACAGTTAAGCATTTTGTTTAATAACAAACCCAATGTGATTTTCTTCTTCTTCTATCAGCCTTCCATCAGCGCCTGTGAAAGCCATATTTGTGTCTTTTATTTGTTCCTGTTTTATATCATTGCTTTTAAGTAATTCTGTTTGTTTAGCAAAATTATGTTGAATTAGATTAATCAAAGATTGGAAGAGGTCTGTATGCATAGAAACATCTAACACTGATGATATTAGAGGTGCATATCCTTTTACAGTATATGCTCATTTTGGATAGTTTTAGAACTTCTCATTTTTTCATACCCAAGCCAAGAGGCATCGGAAAATTAAACAAATCCTCCAAATAAATATTTTAATTTCCTGTTTTTTTTTTTTTTTTGAAAAGATCTATTTCAAGAACATTAATGTCAAAACTGTAAATTGTCTGGGGAACCATCTAATAGGAGCCATTGTTCCTCTGTCTTCATGAATCTCTCTGACCATGCCATTCCTCATAGCCTGTCTACAGCCTGAGATTGTATGGCTGTTGTCTAATAAAGTCACCGCAACAGTATTTAGTCTGCTTACCTTTTACTTCATATACCTGTCCTTCCTCATATCATTTGTTGAGTCATTCCTGGTGTCTATTGTATGGGCTGGATCACAAGGTCAATTAAAGACCATGCAACTTACCCAATAAATGAAAACAACATTAGTAATATCTCCTGCTTGTCTAAGGCAGAGGGACAATGCACCATTTGCCTTTGTGCAGAAAAAGCTTCACTCAAATACATTTTGATATATAGAATACAGTTACAACAGTTCTCTTTAAAATGACTAATCAACAAATGTGAGCTTTATTAAAGCCTCGCCTTCCTGTGGTATTATAGTATAAATAATATGACACTGATTTAGAAATATGCCATGCCTGGCTGATGGTGCTTCTGACTGCCTATATGTGCAATACGTCACATATCACTCACTAATATTTACTTTTTCCCACCACTCTATGACATAGAGTGATAATGCTGTCTTCAGACACTTTCTGCTAATAGGTTACACATGGACTATAGTGCTGTACTGCTAAACTAAACTAGTGGTAATGTCTGATTTTTGGACTATGAAATAGATGACACAAGCTGTTTATAGAGGTTTATACAGACGTCCTCATATTATTGGTGCCTTTGTATCTCTTGACATAATATATGTATCTATGTGGTCTATGTATCCCATTTTTAGATGCTGACTGCTTTCTTTTATCGTTATTCATGTGGCTCTAATTCGATCAGGTCACCCATTCTTCCTGGTCTATAAAGGTGTTTTTTGGGGGAGGCAGCTATGGAAGAGAACATGTGGCATATATCTTCATGGAAATATCAGTGTCATAACTAAATACACAAAGGCAGAAGATGATGGTGGTAATGGTACAAAGATGACTGACTGCCCTCAGTAATAGCTAAAATGTTACTACAGTCATTGCAGATTCATACCAAGAATGACTAGGGATGGAAAGGAGAGGAAAGCAGAGACAAATTTTGTAGATAATAATATAGAAGCTTACCTTCTCCATCATGTGTTTTTTTTTTTGTATACTATGTAGCAGAATAGGTTTCTTGCTTATTTTCGCACAGTTTTAATTTGGTTATATAATTATTGTCTTTTATACCCATGAGTTTACACTTTTGCCTACCTCCACAGAATTGTCTGCCTTAGATTTTCTGTGTTGCACTTAGACAAGTGATACTACATTTGCAGACCAAAGTGTCTGATCTCAGAATGTTTACCACTGAGACAAGCTTTATGTACACTATTTTTTGAATCAAAACTAAACAAACAACTAGCATGTGTATGCTCATTTGGCATGCCATCCTCCACATCAGGAAAATTGATTTTGATTCTGGCCTTAAATGCAAAGCAAGTATTTTTACAACAAGTCATATATAGATTGATTTCAAACAGTTTCATCAAAAACTACAAATGAGATTTGGTAATAAACCAATTTGTCCAGGAGCATCTTCAGGTGGGGGTTAAGTAAAAATGGTAATGGAATTAAGAGGGTAGGGGAAAAAAGCTATGTGGTTGGGCATGTAAGGGTTAAATGGGAAAGTAGGATGATTCAGAGGATTTGAGGTAAGTGTAGGGAGGTGCTTAATGGGTTTTAGGTGAGGTAACTGGATAAGGAATCACATTTTGGTGTGAATTTGTTATGACAGTTTCTACATCCAGGACGACCTGTAGGTATTTTGTAGAACACTTCAATAAAAGAAACACCACTGCAGAAGCACAAACCTCCACACTTTGATCACATCAGACTGAAGTGTTTAACAGCAGTCCACATCATATCACCAGTCCTTTGGAAGACATGATTTTTTTTCTCCAACCCTTTTCATGCTGTGAATCTTAAGGTTCCAAAAAGAACACTTGAGTAACACAGAACCACACAAAAACAAAATTAAACTCTTCAGAAGCAGAGCTTTCAAATAATGATACACTTTTGTTTTAGAGAAAAACAGCAAGTGAAGCAGAGTTCAGTTGTTACTTCAGTTTCCAGCAGCAGGGTTGGAGAAAAAAAAATCATGTCTTCCAATGGCCTGGTGATATGACGCGGACTGCTGTTAAACCCTTCAGTCTGATGTGATTAAAGTGTGGAGGTTCGTGAGTCTACAGTGGTGTTTCTTTTATTGGAGTGTTCATTGCAATTGCGGTATTATTTTGTAGAACAGGCAGGCCTTAGGTTAAGTGAGGCACTTTGGTACTAGATGAGGTTTTGGCATGTTGGCACTGGGTTACTTTTTTTTTTTTTTTTTTTTTTTTTTGCTATCCTGAGTTTGAGTTGTCTTTGGTAAGGAGCTGCTATTGTGCTTTGTTTTATACTAGACTAGCTGTCGATGGCTGTGCCTGCAAATCAATAAAATGAAAGAGCTAAATCATTTTATTCGATCTCCATGTCTACTTTTCCATTGGTTTGTTGAGTGCTGCTGTTTGTTAATTTTAAATAGTGAAAACTAGTATCACTCAGTTGCATGTTTAGCTTTATATAAAAAAAATAAATAAGATGCATGGGGAGTTCTTTGGCTACGTTTGTGGTAGCTGGAGCAGTGGGAAAGCTTGTTTCAGGGCTGAAGGGGCTCCCAGGTGGTACCAATATGTGTGCATGTGAAAAGATGGCTGCTGGCAACAGCCGTGGGTTGTGCATACATATAATGGCAATAATGGCTGAAGGAGCTCTTCCATGGAGGAGACACTGGTTACACATAGCGCTCACATGTCCAGATTTTGCATATGGTCCAGGTTTTGCCCATACCACTCAACTGTACAGATTTACGCGGAATGTCCAGATTGTTGCCTCATATTTTGGTCTGTCCTCAAAAAATATGTGATTTTCTGGAAAAAGACTTGGATGGTATGGGGATTGAAGTGATCAATGGGCATGAGCATTGTTCTTTTGGGGGTTTGGTTTTGTTGGCAATTGCTTCTTGGTGTGGTCACAGAGAGCAGGCCTTTCATGTCACCTGTGTGGCTCACTGGTAGTGGTTGTGCTGTTCTTTTTGTGTTGGGAAGCAAGGTAAGGACATGGGGAAGGTATAGGTAAAGACATACCTTTCAACTGTCCAGATTTTTACAAAATGTCCAGATTTTTGTCTCGTATTTTTGGCCTGTTACTCATAAAATTGTTGTTTTTTGACAGAATCACTGAAGATGGAAGTCAGTAAATAATACTAAATAATGACAGACATTGGCGTTTCAGACATTATATCCTTCAGAAAATATATAGTAATGCAACATCTATCATTCTATCTATTTTCTAAGTTTATAAGAGCAATATTTAAATTCTGTCCCTATTTCAGAGCCTTTTCCCCCCTTTTTTTCTGGCTTTGTCCAGATTTCTTACATTGAAAGGTTGAGAGGTATGGGTAAGGCATTGGTTATGGTAGATGGTCAAGAAAGGTCCGTTGGCTCTTTGTGGCTTCTTTGATGGTGGTTGCATGCTCGCTGGCTGTGAGATGCCTGCGGGTATCGGTCATTAGCCTCGCATGTGCTTGGTGCAGTTAATGGTCATTGAGTATGTCAAGCTGCCTTTGCCCCACTGATGCTGGTTGTCAAGGATGATTTCTGTTTTAGTCAGGTAACATGGACAATTCCTAGTGGGAAACTGAGTTAGTTCTATGTAAGATGCTGTGATTTACAGAAATAGAAATTGGTACATTAGACAGTATTAGGTTGCAGTTAGTGGTCCTGAAAGTTGCTGCAGATATGGTGTAGAGTGTTTTTTTTTTTTTTACCTTCAGCCTAGAGGTGCACTTAGAAGGAATATGTACAACATTCATAACCACTGTATTCTGATCTGCTTTCATTTCACTAAATGTATAGGATCTGCAAGTTAGAATGTGCAGCTACCATAGTGCAGGCAAGATTCATTGGATACAGACATGTTGAGGATAGCATGTTGAGAATACCCAATGAGCTGATAGGTGAATGGACTGTTCCAGCCTGAGTATCCTTCTCCCTAAAGATAAAAGCATTTTGATATAACTGACATATATATATATATATATATATATATATATATATATATATATATATATATATACATATTGTGATTGGTCGCAGTGAGTGAGGTCACCCTACCCTAATTAACAGTTATATGGATGGTTATAATGTGATAAATATTGGTAAGTTATGTTTATGGAAGTATGATAGAGGTTGTCAAATGTCATTTTGTCTGATGTGTGTTTATTGATGGGGAATGGGACAGATGAGGTTTGGTAACAAACCAATTTGTCTAGGGGCATCTTCAGGTGGGGGTTAGGTATAAATGGTAATAGGATTAAGAGGGTAGAGGAAGAAAGCTAGTTGGTGGGGGATGAAATGGTTAAATGGGAAAGTAGGATGATTAGGAAGAAATATGGTTAGTGCAGGGAAGGGCTTAATAGGTTTTAGGTGAGGTAACAGGGTAAGGAATCACATTTTGGCATGAACTTGCTCCTTGCCCTCCCTTCTTCCCTGTTTTTGGAACATTGGGGATTGTGTGGTTATTTTATAAGTTTGGGAAAGCAGAGAAGAGGGGCAGGCTTGTCACTCTTCTGCTCCCCCTGTGGTGTTGGATGATCATTTAAATAAGTTAGGAAATGATAGTGAGCAATGGTATGCTGCTTGAAAAGTAAATAAGTGAGCAGAGGGGGGTAAGAACATTGTTTATTTGGTCAGGGTGAGCAAGGTCATGCTGCCCTAGTTAAAAGTTGCATGGATGTCTATGCTGTGATTGGTCAGGGTGAGTAAGTTCACAATTATATGGATGGTTATGATGTGATAAATTAAAATATCTATCGAAGTTATGTTTATGCAACTATGTCTATGGAAGTATAATAAATGTTGTCAGATGTCATTTGGTGTAAAGTGTGTTTATTGAATGGGGCCAGGACAAACTTCCTTTAATGTTGTATAACTTCAGGTATGTTATGTTAAGTAAGTGGGATACGAGAGGGCTTTCCAACCCATTTCACTCATGATTGTTAAATTCATTTTTAGCAGACATTTTTCAACAAAATTGTCCTTTAATTGATTACAGTTTGACATACTTTATCATAACCAAAACTGCAACAATCCTGACATTTACTCATTCAAAGGAATACAACAGAATAAGAAGAATGAAACATGTGTTTCTAAAGCTGCTCATGTGGAGTAGAGGGATAAAGCCCTAACTATGGCTCAGTCAACCTGGGTTTAATTATCGGCTTAGGTGACTGATAGAACAGCAGGGAGGGATGGGAATGCTCACCTTGGGTATAGGGTATTCATTGATAATCCTTCATTGGGGAGGTGTGGTCCAATGATGGGAGCTGCCCTCAGATAAACCATCTAGTGTCAGAGGCAGGACAAGGAGTAGGTAGGACATGGAGTTAGGGGGGGGGTAGGGTTGGAAAAAGAAACAATGATGTAACAAGGGGGAACAAAAAAATAATTCACTGTTTATACACAAGAATTTAGTGTGGGAGAAACAACTTTTTTTGCAATTAATGCTAAGTTCAAAGTGTTGTATTTAATATAATGTATGGGAAAACCTCAGTGACTAGAGACACACACTTCAATGACAAAGCACTGAATATCTATAAACAGTCAGTGCAGTGCACATAGAGACTAGATCACTGATGTGGCCATACAAACATGTTTAGCTTTAAAATTAGTACTAAAGAAGGCAGCATTTATTGCTATTCTATACCATTTGAATTCTTCTTCACTACCACAGAAAGGAACAGGCAAATGCTTAAAAAATCAGTGCAACACCTATGTGAACAAAGACATGAAGGAAATGAAACTATCTGATTATATGGAATGTCTCCACAAAATATCCTCTATGTTACATTTTAAAGATGCACATTTGTCTTTAGCAAATAACACAGAAAATGATCATGCTAACAATGTTCTTTCCATTTGAGCTTAATTTTAATATCAGTCTGAAGCACATTGTGCAATAACTTTGCTTTTAATTTCTTAAGCCTTTTCTGCAGCACATTTAGATTATGCTACCATTTTGATTGAAACGCAAACATACATATTGCTATTTAAATACTATTTCAAAGGAAAAAATTACTCATACGTAATTTTGTGGCACCACTGGAAAGCAATTCTGTGCTGGATAACTACACCATTCAGATTTCATTTGTAGCAATTAGACTTCCCAGGATATTCTAACTGTGCTTGTAGCATGTTGATTATGACTTTTTTATTATTAGTGTTATTGAACCAGCAAACTGAAGAACAACATTCTGATAGTGCTTGTCAGGTCTTATAAGAACTCGAGAAATCTGCATGAATTAAATACTAAATGACAACTAACCATACAAGTGGCCTAATTTGCTGGTGTGGCATGCTTGCTGAGAACTATATGAGATTAATAATGGTAAATATAAAGAATAAATAAGTATGCAATATTCTCTTTCACAGACAAAATACAATAAAAACAAAACTCTGCAGTGAACTGCAATGAGTTTACTTTGTTAGTTGGTTTCTTTAATGATGTAAATGTTTATAAAGTATAACATTAGCACCCTGTAGTTAGTAAGAAAAGACAACTCAGACTTTCTGCTGTATAGCCTTTACACAAAATAGTGCTTTTAGATAAACATAGCAACAGTTTTATACTACAGTATTGTAGCAACACATGCCCTAGAAAGGACATACTTTGAGGAAAGAATAGAAAATGTTTTATGTGTCCCCACTACACCACTGTTGCAACCTGCTACACAGTAAGTGAGTCTACCTTTCCAGTGTATTACTGCAAACGTGATGAGTGTGTACAAGCTAAGGGCACACGGTGACTTAAATACTAATTTATGACAAATAAGAGATGAGGATGCTACATACTGTTTCTAGCTTCCTGCTGTGTACACCCATTTGAAAGTAATTATAATTTATATGCCCTAAGCCCACGAGTTGATAACAGCATCAGTAGTAATGTTAATATTAAATAAAATAAACTGTTAAAACCGATGGAGAAAAACTTAAATATTATTAGTGGAGCATATCATCATTGCAATGTATACTCAGGGCACAATAAAAAAAAATGAATGAATAAATAAATAAATAACCAGAAAGGAGCCAAGAAGAAAATGTCTCACCTCACAACACTCTTGCTGTTGCAAACAATGTATCTGTTTCCATTTCGGCTGGACAACATCATCTCAAATACATGTTTTCATTTACTTAAATAATATTTTTGTTTAATGGGGTTAAACGGCTAGTCCTATTGCATTTTTTTAAAGGGCAGGCCAAAGACAGCATTCAGACATACAAGGGTTAAATTTGGTCAGGACACCATATGGATTCCCCTGTCTTTTTTTTTTTTTTGTTCACATCTGGAAGAGGAAGAGATTTATAAAATATAAATCAAACATGGTTGAATGTAATTGCATTCTTAAAGGCTAACAAATACTAAATGGTGGCAGGCAAATACTGCTTCAGACTCTTGTAGAACATCAGTTGAAAAATTATATGGCCGTATCAGGGAATATGTATGTGAAGATCATGATACTCCATGCACAGTGGGGACAAGCTAGGAAAAAAAATGGACACATGGTGGTGTTTTCTCCAGATTCAGAGACTTTGAATGATGTTGCAGAGGTGGACCACTAAGATCTAAACAGATGAACATGTGAGCATATTTGCAGCTGCTGGAGATGGAAACATAGCTGATGTCAGATCAGAAATATAATTAGGTTTATTTGTATGTTGCATTCACAAGAACTGCAAAGAAATCTGCCACATATTGTGTATATTGCACATGCAAGTCTAGTACATGAGCAAGAAATGTTTATAAGGTGGATGTAGCCCTTGTGATAATAAATAGATCACCTGCCTACCTTGAATCATTTGGGATCTAAGGCACAGTAAGGTTTGTAACCAGAAGAGTTAGAAATAGTTATAAAATAACTATGAAAGAAAAATCCTTAGAAGGATTTTGCTGCAGAAATTTTGGATGCAGAAAGTTTGAGGTTCCAACCTGTGTTTGTTTCAGTACAAAGTTCAAAGGCAAATTCAGAGAAGCAGTGTCACTTCTGGAGACACTGAATAAAAAATATAAAGCTACATTGTGAATTAAAGGAAGGGAATCAGATGTAAAGATGCATGGCACACATGTAATGAAGGTTTTTGTGTGCTCATATTTATTTATTTCACATTTGTTAACCTTGTTAGTCCAACTGAGTTTGGAAACAAACCCATTTTCCATGGGAAAAGCCCCAGCATACCATAAGTAAAGATGAAGTGACAATATACAAATATTAAATAACAATCAATACAAAATGATTGTAAAAAAGAAATGGTTATTAACTATTTGCATTGCACTGATAGTTAGCAACCCATTTTCAGTGGAGACTCAAGTGGAAAGAGCCCCAGCAAACATAAGCAAAGATAAACATACAGGACAAAAACTATTAAAAATAACAATGCAAATACGAAAATAATTATAAAGAGAAAAACAAAAGAAAAAATTATGAACATTAAGGGTTGCACTGATAGCAGTGGTCTAAATTGATTACATATAAGAGTAAAAACAAAAGGATAATCATTGTTCAAAAGAAGGAAAATGTATATACATTGATAGGAAGTGGGGGGAAAAGATAAATTGTGTAGAGAATGGGAGGGGAGAGAAAGGAAGGGGCTATAGTAGGGCTATAGTAGTAGAGCTGAGGGTTTAGGAGATTAGTTTAAGCAGAAGTTACTAACGGAGAAGGAAAGTTAAGAGATGCAACAGGTTATACAGTAGGACAGACTAAGATTATGTGTGGTCAAGACAACGGCATAATTTCAAGTTTAGTAGGTGGCAAATTCCAAAAATTGTGGCTATATTGTATTATAAGCTATAGCCTCCCTCAAAAATAAATAAATGCATTGATAAATAAAATGTGACTGTTATGAGCAAGAAGGACAATTTTGGCACAAAGTATGTGACATGGGGGAAGAAATGAAAAACCTAGATCATGTGGACTGTACTTATGTCAAGAAAAATTTAGTTGGATTTGGGAAGATCACTTCTGGTCACACTGATATATTGAAAAGGAATATAAAAAATAAAGACTGTGCGATGCTATACATACAGATGTAGTTCTGGCAGTGTTTGCAGAGATCTGAATAGGATAAATTGTATGGCACAAAGACTACGAAGGTGAAAAATATCTGAAAAACTAGTATTAGACCCTGCAGTGCCACAAAGAGGACAGCGATGAAAAAAATGGAGAAAGCGAGAGGAAACAAAACATTAATGAGGAAATCATTTGCAGATATGACAAAAAGTGAAGATGAGTAGAGTGGAGACAGAAATACATAACACAAATGAAAAGATATGTGTAGCTAGTCAGTCAGGCAGTTCTCTTGGCATAAACAAACAGAACTCCAATAAGAATGTTTACTTTATTAAGAGGAACACAGTAAAGAAGTTATTTATGAGTTAGTATTCACACATAGACAGTATTCACACACACAGAGTAGATAAGGCAATCTGTCATAGTATTTTGGAAAACTATGAAATACATAGTCATCAGTGACCTCGGTGCTATAGGCATCAGTGATACACAACTATACTGGATGTCTGAAATGATGTTATATGCTAGAAAACAAATGTACATCTAAAATGTTAAACATTATGTATATTATTACAATTAATAAATAAATAAAATGCAGGGGAATAGAAACCATACATATGGAGAATAGTCACTGTGTATTATTAATTATCCAGATGAGCTAATTGTCAGAACAGCTACTTAATGGTTATAAAAGCCATGTATCTGATATATTTGGGACTTGGCTATAGCTCTAAATCTTGTAATAATGCTCAGATATACATAATATTATGAGATTTCCGGTAAGCATCAGCTGTTGACGCACCTTGGTGACTGTCTGACAAAACTCATGTGCATCCCTCTGATGCATGTCATCACAGTGGCTGTGAACCTGCACTCTAGTCTGGTAGATCCCTGTACATCATTGATGGTTCCTCACATTCTAGTTCCAAATGTCGATCATTGTGAAGTTCCGTGGTCTGGCAGTCATGAAATATTCTGTTGCAGTGTAGACAGTCAGTATCTGAGTGGTTTTCTCCTTAATCTAATTAGGCACCCACACATGTCAAAGCCTCCTGGAAGTAGCCATCTTGATAATGTTGATAGTCCCATGAAAAAATGCACAGGTCTGTAAATTGCTCATTGAGGTCCCACTAGTTTGCAGGTAGCAATAGTCTGATCTGTAAATGTATTAAAGTCAATATTTAAATATGGAGCTTTTGTCATGTTATCAGATTATTGGAAGATTACAGCATGTATAGCACATGGCCCCATATAATGATACCTATTGGGTACTTGTGTGAAGCACCTACCCATTATGCAGGGCTATTGGTTAATGCACTACATCTCCAGAACTTACACAGATGTGTGCAAATGGGATTCCAAATTCTTGAATTTCAATGAACCTCATTAATTATGTATGGAGCAAATGGTGCTTAAAAGATGTATACAGATAGCTGCTCTTATCTGCGTTCTACCTGAGTCATAGGCAGCAGTTAAGGCATTTTATCATTTGGCACCCTTTATCATTGCTGTTTTGGAGAATATTAGCTCAATATACTTCGATGATAACATTACTCTTTATCAAATACATTTGTTTAGTTTGACGCATTTATGGAAATGTGTGCATTATTAAATATGCTTATAACTTACTGAAGTGATATGTGATTTACTTGTATGCATACAGGTATTAAAATCTCCATCAAAGACATGAAGTAATTTCCCATAAGCAGTTTTACAGACAGATGTAAATAGCAAAACTGAACAGTATATAAAGATGAATTTATGGATTATCCATATCCATATAACTTACAGGTGACTACATACACTCTGTGGTGTGTATACAGAAAACTATGGATTCTGCCATTATTCATATGTTGCTATGTACTATGTAGTCCTTTCGCTATTCTGGATATTTACTTGTTGAACAAGTATTAGAACTACCGGGTCAATATAACAAGGATCCATACTATCTCTGGCCTGCTTGTTGATTCTGAGACTTTCTGATACTTTCCTTAAGTTGTACAATTAATAATTTAAATATACTTTTTGATGATGTGGAGGACATTCACTTTTCAGCAATGATTGTGTTGCTATAAGGTCATCATGTATAACGTCGTTTGACAGATTGTTTTTGAATACTTGTCTTTTACACTGCAATTGCATTACAGCTATAGTCATCACGTATTTCTGTTGTACAAACATGTCTGTGTAGTATGTTAATGCAAATGCAGGCAGACTGTGGCTGCTGTGGTATGATGCTCTTGTGATTATCCTCCATTACTTGGATATCCTCTGTAAAGTGTTTGAATCCCAGAGACAGCCTGTACAGATATCACAACTTACATTGCTGTTTCAAGTGTTATGTATGGAGGCATGGTTTTATATGTCACACTGAGTATTTCATAAAATTTTTAATTGTGCAGGAGTGCATAGTGTTTACAGGGACATTAGCTGTCCACATAATCATCTCCACAAGAGGTTCCCACATGAATCTGAGTATGTGCATTTTACTGTCTTTCCGATGGCAAACAGATGTAGGTGTGACAATTTCTCCCCACAGGAGAACAAAATGATACCAGGTGACCTGCAACAACATGGACAGAGACTCCTTGGATGGGTAGGGAATACGATATGGAGGAAAGAAGTCTGGGATGACCTCACCAACATGATTAATGCAGTGGGAGATCACAATAGATTCTTTGAGGGCTGTTGCTTAAACTGCTCTGGCATGATCCTCCATGCAGTCAACAGGATATGACAGTATGAACAATTGATGGATGCCACCAGTGGTGGCCCACCAGTGACTCTTCCCAATGAGATCACAATATTTCTTGTATCCCTGCATACGGTGAGTGGGGAGCACAACATACCCAGGGTGGGATAGAAAGAGGATTTCCAGGCACCACATATATGTGTTAATTTGCATAACATTGATGGCTATAGAGTTAATCGTCACATATTGCTATTGAATGTGTATTCATGCATTGTCATTTTTTTGTTTTTCAGCAGCAGAATTGCATCATGCACATGGGTCCACACAACATGATGATGACCAATGCAAGTGTAATGACATGTAGCCATACAACTGCAGCATAGGCAGCGCAATGCAACCAACATGTGTAATGTTGCCTGAATTAATGTTCACAGGTACATCTACTTTTGCAAAATAGCAAGAAATGGAAGGTGAGTGTCTCCATACAGTGTTACTGTGACCACTACCTGTTATTGGCTTAGCTTCATGTCATGCCATTGCTGTTTACTGTCATATTGATATTTCCCTAACATTAACACAGGTACATCCAGAGGATCCAAAGCCATGCAGGTGCAAGTACAGACAGACCAGGTATGTTACCGCAACATGTTCATAGGATGGAGCAATGTATAGCAGACCTGTGTTGCATGACATTAATGTCACTGTTTTTCACACAGCGATGTCTGGTGAACAGGTTCATTGTACATCACATGGATATCTTCAGCCCTTATTACTGTGTCATATATGTAAGCATTGCAGTATCCCTTTGCCTGCATGCATGACTGTGTTGCCTTTCTCTTTACCACTGCAGGATCTACAGTTAAACACAGAACCTCACAACATCAGGAGTCTGTCAGTGATGTGCTATTATACAATGACCCCCCATTATTATTAAAAAAATGTGCATGCTGATTGGTCAGCATGCACGTTGTAAATCAGAGTTATACTAATGGAAAAAGGTCCGGTTGCCCAGACTTTTTCCATTAGTATAACTCTTTTTTTAAAGCAATGGAGAATGCAAGATTTCCGTTGCTTTTTACACACTGTCTCACTATGTTAAACAAGTTTAACATAGCGAGACAGCTTTAAAAAAAGTAACAGAGATCTTCCTATCTCCATTGCTTTTGTAAAGGTGTCTCACTATGTTAAATGGGTTTAACATAGCAAGACAGCTTTAAAAAAAGCAAACGAGATTCTCTGTTTCTTTTTTTAAAGCTGTCTCACTATGTTAAACTCCTTTAACATAGCAAGACACTTTGTAAAAAGCAACAGAGATCTTGCTTTCTCCATTGCTTTTTTCAAAACTGTCTCGCTTTGTTAAATGGGTTTAACATAGCGAGACAGCTTTAAAAAAAGCAACGGAGATTCCGTTGCTTTTTTTAAAGCTGTCTCGCTATGTTAAACTCATTTAACATAGTGAGATAGTTTGTAAAAAGCAACTGAGATCTTGCTTTCTCTGTTGCTTTTGCCCACAGCTCTGATGTACTGCGTAAGCATACGCATGCGCAGTACATCAGAACTGCCGCAGAATACCAGACAGCTGCGGAAGGGCAGCAAGGAGGCATTATTCAATGCCATTATTTAAGAAACGTAATTACTTTTTTTCTTAAATAATCTCATTGTATAATAGCAATAACCCATGTGGATAATGCTGGATTTGCCCACGGTTGGCTTTGTTTGGCCACTTGGGCTCGCTCTTGCCACCAAACAACACCAACCATGGGTAAATCCAGCATTACCCACACCCAGGCATGGCTTATTGCTATATTACCTTATCTTTCAGACGTGTCTTTGCTGTTATTCTGGTTCTTTTCCTCTAATAATACTGTGTCCTTCTAACCAATTATAGGCCAGACTACTTCATCGTCAAGTGCACAAGCAAGTGTTATGTCTATGTAATATGTACTGTATGTTTTAATGCAGTTGGAATGGTCCATGCTGGCAATGATGTGATTACAAATGCTATGACTTTGTTTCCCTACAACAGTTGCATTTCATCCTTCTCCTCCAGTGCCATTTTCCCATTAGGACTTATTAGGTATATGTCATGCTTGCATTCCTCACATTTGTCAGGTATGTTGAATATGTAACATAATTGTAAAGTCCCTCTTATATGGGTTCCATAGTCCATACACACATAAGACCTGCTGATAAGTCATTATTATCTGTAACATTAACATATGAGATATATGTTTGATATATCTTTAATGATATGCAGCCTGTTATTTAAGCAAATTGTCCTGATCTGTGTCATCTGGATCTTCTTTTAGCACATCAACAGCTTTTATGCTCCATTAGCCTGTCAACTGATCTCTATGTGGGATCAGATGTGTCTCAGCATGGTAGCATGGCCCTTGACACACGGGACACTGACATGGTGATACAGTCTGGCCCAGATGATAACATTCATATGGATGCTTCTGTAGCCTCAGTTGTGGAGGAAAACTTGTCTAGCTATTCTGATAATGAGGGGAGATCAGGTGGTGGACAGAATGATGCCTGTGGACAACATAGATATTTGACAATGCTGCTAATGTTGACAGTTGTGAGCAACACATTGGTACTCCCATTGCAGTAGACTTAGGTGTGTAGCTGCTGTGCATGAGCAAGTGTCATAGGATGTCTGCCTAGTCTTACAGACAATAAGGTTGATGCACATAAAGTAAGTATATTGGTTGAAGTTATGGAGATTGTGCTTGAAAACAATCTCCACCCGGAGCAGAAGTAGCAATGGGGGCTAAGTGTGCCCCTGTATTTGCTAACGTGGTGCTTCTTGAATGAGTGGAAACTCATATTTTTCACTCCTCTTTTATAGACCACATTTTACTTTATAATAGATTTTTGGATGATATACTTATTATATGGTGAGGAGAGGAAAGAAAAGCATTAGAATTTGTTAATTATTTGAACAATGCAACATCATTTTTGAGACTTACTAGTCATTGGCATGCAAATGAAATTGATTTCTTGGATATACATCTTTCAAAAAATGGTGATGATGATGTTCTAACTAGTAGTATCCACAGAAAGGGTGCTTATTCAAATACTTTGCTCCATTAAGAAAGTTGCCTTCCTGAACATCAAAGGAGAAGTATTGTTAATGGACAAATGGTGAGATTGTTCCACTTAATTAGTGATAATGAAACATTTTTGAAATAAATTTACACCTTGATAGGGATGTTTAGAGGGAGAGGACATCCCTTAAAAATGTTGCTTAACACTAAGAGAGAGGTTAGCAAAAAGGGGGTCACCTCTTTTTGTCCCATCTTGAAAATGACCAATGAGCCTGTTCAGCTGAATGTAAAAGCAATGGATAAAGATGCACTAATTTTGAGGTATAACCATCAGATCCCCTTCTTTGTTTCCAGTATTACCAGATTGTGGGATGTATGCTTGGACAAGGAAACAAAAGACAAGCTTGGAATGAAACCCTTTGCAGTATAAGGTAAATGTAAAAATATCAAGAATATAGTGGAAGGGCATTTTAACAGAAAGATGGGGCATAAATCATTAATGTACAAATGTGGAGCTTGCAGGTATTGCAAGTTTATTAATGATGGACAGTATGTTTCTGCTAATGGCTATGATTGTACCCTTATTTGCCCTGGATGGTGCAGTTGCAATATAAATATGGTGGTGCATTTGGCAACGTGCATGGTATGTCCAGGGTTTTATTTAGGCAAGACTACACGCAGGCTCTGAGATAGGATAGGAGAGCATTTAAGGGACATGAAAAATAAAAACATGCTTAATACATTATTTTTATATAGCACTAAATGCATCAGCTTTAAAAGATTTCTATTTTTTTATTGATAGGGTATAACCCAAAGAGAGAGGGGTCAATGAAAAATTAGACGTAGGTGCAAAAGAAGTTAAATGGTAGTTAGGATTAAATGCCATGTGTCCACCAGGCCTAAATGACAACATCTCTATGGTTCCTATTTTAAAACAGAGAGCTAATGTTATTTAATTGATCATAATTGCTTCTTTTCTATTTAATCTATTTCACTATTTTATTGTTCACAATCTTAAGCATCATGAATTGTTAATTTATCTCATCTTATTTCACCTCATTCTTTTTATCTATGATGTGTTGTTACATATATATATATATATATATATATATATATAAATATATATATATATATATATATATATATATATATATATATATATATATATATGCAGCTGCACATTTGTTAGTTGAAAGGGAAGTTCAAGCTTTGATTACTGGCTGGATTGTGTAATTGATTGATTTTGTGATGCATATATTTATAAAAATACGTGTTTTAATTATTTCAGTGACTCTAATGAAGCCTGACTGTTGAATGGCAAAAGCACTTAGTCGTTTGGAATTTCTTATGAGGTCATTAAACCTGGCTTCTGCTCATACCAAGATTTGGATATTTTTTATTTTTTACGTTATAGTGTACGTTGCCTTTTGGCATTTGTTTCTGTGTATTTTACAAAGTTCACTTTGACTTTGACTTTTGACTTTATATCTGCTGGGTAATTGCCATAAGATGCAATCTGTGCTGCTGTGGTGGGGCAACATCTGAAAATCAATGTTTAATATATGTACTTCTGTATATGTAGCTTGTCATGACTCAAAGTTGCATGTCAGACACTGTCATGTTGCTTGGGCCTACACTTGTTGTCGCACCCCCTGTCACCCATGCCTGTCTCTTCTACACCTATATCATCATGCTCTTTCTCTGAGAACCCTGAGATATTATATTAAGACATCTGGGGTTGTTAGGGTAGTTCACGCACACCTGCAACTGGAAGACCTTCATGTGCTGTTGTTAGCATGTGGTGTAGCATGGCACATGCAGTTATCTTCTGTGCTGCTTTCTCATGTATGTATTGCAGTGCTCACCCAGATGTGTCCAGAATCTGAATCCAGCTTTCAGCACACTGAACATTGTTGCATGCACTGCTTTTAGGCCTCTTCTTCAATGTTTGATGCTTCTTGGTACAGCATCATTAGCCACAGCTTAAGTGGACAACCACAGTTAGCTGGTGTGGGAAGTAAAGACACATTCTGCCAGAATGGATATTGCTGGGGGATGTTCTTAGCTTACATCCTAGCTGCATTCCTGTACTTACCCAATAGTACTTCCTCAGGTATTTCACCTTGCTGGAATGTGTCCCTTGGACCACTTTCCCTCCAAAATGCAGCAACATGGACATTTCCGTTTTGTGTGTGTGTGTGTGTGTGTGTGTGTGTGTGTGTGTGTGTGTGTGTGTGTGTGTGTGTGTGTGTGTGTGTGTGTGTGTGTGTGTGTGTGTGTGTGTGTGTGTGTCTGTCTGTTTTGCCATGATATTTGTTATGCTGCCATCTGCTGCACACATGAACTGGTAGTTGAGAGATGGCCATCCTTTTCTACTGATGTATCTGTCTGCTTCTGTATGCATGGATGTCTTGATAAAGATGTCGGTGCAATCTATTGCATCAAGTTCTTGTGGGAAGTTTGCAAGGTTAAAGAGCTGGTGCCTTCTCTGCTGCATGGCGTTAGACAGGAAGTACATGTAGTCATCCATGTTGCTGCACATTGCTGCCAGGAATTTTGACAGGATATGACTGGCAGCTATCTGTGACAGTCCTACAGCATATTCCATGTGTCTTTGCAATGTCCCAGATGGAAGTACACCCAGGCTGAGACACACTTTTGTTTCAGGAGGGATGGGTTTGCTTTGCAGTGTCCAAGCAAACATGTGTAGATTACATATGTTGCACACAGCCTGTACCAACTGACTGTCTAGAAGGTACTTGTCAATTATTTGTTGATCTGCTAGTTGGTTTAGTTGCAGCTTTGCTCTCACTCCAGCTGTCTGTCTTCTAAGGCACACAGTCATGACCTTCTCCATGGCATGAAGTACTGTAGCCTGTTGCAGTTCATTCACTGCAGGTTGCATTTTTGTTTTATTTTATTTATTTATTTATTTGTGGTATTATTAGAGATTCCATTTTACTCCATAGTAATAGTTTCCATTCCTTGTGACATGGTATAGACAACACTGAGGATTTCAGAAATTGAGTCGGCATTGCAGTATGTCACATTTAAGTTACGTTGGGCATGCACAATGTGCTTTATAATCTGAAAGCTGTGCTCAGAATCCATAATTATCCTGTGCTGAATATTTAAGTACTTCAACTGCTTGCATTATATCTTCTGAAATCATATTAGCAGCGGGTGCACTGAAGTCTTCCTTCAACTAACAACTAATCTGTAGTATGGATGAATCTTATAATTTTATATTTTTTTATGTGAAGGGTAAGTTCCTATCTACAGTTACCTAGTTACTGGGTGAGGAAGTTTATGAACTGATTCTTACTGTAGTAACCATCATGTCAGTATACTCCAGGATGGTCTCACACAGACCAATGACTGGTGTATTTGTCACAATCTCAAACTGAATGCAAAAAAATGCATCACCATTCCCTTTGGTACAAACAATGTCCCTTCACACTATCAAATCAATAACAATACCCTAAGTACCCATGAAGTGGTAAGGAACCTGTATCTCAGGTTGACCATGACCTTAATTTTGGCCACCACATGCCTACTGTTGTAAGGAAAGCTTTTCACATAGCTCACTTGATTAGTAAAGGCATTGTCTCAAGAGCAAAGAGAGTTATAACCCCCGCCCCATACTCTGCACTTATCCAGCCCATAATTGAGTATAACACTCAATTCAGTATGTATCATACTAAGCATCGACGGCAATTAGAGACACCTCAGAAGATTCTAACAAAGAAGATCGAAGGCCTTCAGCATGTGTCTTACACAGACTGACTAAAATATCTGTCACTATACTCCTTATTGTACAGATTTCTTAGGGGAGACTTATGCCTGGCCTACAGAACAACCCAAGACCCAAATCTAATGAACTTACTGCATATCCATAAATGAAATGGGTCTAGGGCTATCCATTCCAGAGACTTAAATATGGCCTGCGACTTAAATAGGACATGCTTGAGGGACAGACTTATCTCCTAGTGACTGCTACGTATTTGGAACAGGCTACCAATTCATGCAAAACAGAGCATCTCTATGAGACTTTTCAAGAAGAACCTGGATGAGTGGATGGAGTTCCATAAATTCTTATCGGGGATAGTGCCCACAACCCTCCTGGATATTGGCAATTATCACTAAATGCGATCTTGGGTATTGACTAGTACCTCTGTGTTATTACATTGGGTTGAAATGGTTGAAATGGCTAGGCTTAAAATGACCTCCTAGTAATCAACTATGATCCTATGATCCTATGAAAGTATTTTACTTTTTATTTGTTCACTGACATTTGTTTACCAGGAGTCTGTGACTTAATAATTTTTCCTATTTTTAGCAGAGGCATGGGAAGAAAAGTTCAACAAATAAAAGAACAGAAAATACATATACACAGGTGAAAACTGACATCATATTGCAATATAATGTAAATACATTGATTAATACAAATATTACTACACATATGACATGTAGAATAATACACATATGCCACCATTAAAATGAGATTAATATCATGTAGCCTTGAAATGTGTTTATGTCATGAATGTGAGAGTTTATTACTCACTCATAAAAGCAAATTTCAGACTGGAACATTCAAACACTGGATGAGGAAGAGGAGATAAAGGAAGGGGAAGGTGTGAAATAAGTATTTGTTAGAGGTAATTAGTACAGTAGATATGGGAGACAGGACAAACTAAAAGGAAAAGCAAGGTTAAGAAGAGTAAACAAACTAAGAGTATTTTGGAATGACTGTTCTGTGCTACTCAATTATTTACTTCTGGGAGAACGTTTTCAGGACAATGCATATGTATGCTTCATTAAGGTTGGTGGAACTGATCCTTATTTTGTGGTCTCCAGTAGTAGCTAAACATAGCGGTAATATTCTCACTGTGGAAGTGTAGTCATCAAAAGTTCCACTGCCCATCGGTAACTGGAGCATACATTGCAATTTAGACTTATTATAATCCATTGCCATCTTAAGAATGACTTTATTTGGGTAGCACAAAGGTAGGTGCAGAGAATGGTGAGCTACAGTGTGTGGTTGACAGGGTACTTCAGTCTAGCTTAAATACAATGTACGGTGGATGTGTCAGCATGGGACAAGGAAAGTCTATTCAGTGTGTGTCACTACAGTCGCATCATTTATTTTCATGTCAAGCTAACATCTATAGATCTCTGTATAGCTTCCTCTTTCTTCATTCTTATCTTTAGGGAGGGAGGTTTAATCTCCCTTCTGTTGAGTAAATTAATGAGGAAGGCACAAAACAAAAGACATTGGATAGAGACCATGTACTCACATGTTCTATATTGCTAAGACATTATTTTGATCCTTTCTGATTTTAGTTGTCAGGAAACTACTCCTGTCATGTTATGAACATTAAGCCAGACGCCAGACCATGTACTGTAGGAGTAGTATACTGCATTTGAAGTGCTCATATCTGTATTCTTATATGCATTTTCAAGAGATATTAAATTCATTTCTTGAAATGATAACTAGATTTTGAATTTTAAATTTTAATTTGTTATTTTTTATTTTTTTTTTTCCATTGGAGGTCATATGTCAAACAGCTAAGTAAGTCTCTGAACTGGGTATTTGGAAGAAAGATGAAACAGAAGGGCTTCAAAGCCATCAAAGCTACTGACTGTGAGGATTAGAGCTTGTTTTATTGATGCAGTGCCACTCTATCCATGTAGAGAATGGTGTTCTTTCACTAGTAATGATACAAATCTAATTTGTGAAGAGTGTGTGTTAGTACATTGTGAGATAAATCTCACACAGAGAAATGCTCTTTGAGATGGAAGTGCACAGATTAACAAATAAATTCCTAGAACACAGTCAGGTTTTCCTCAACAGTTGAATTGTCTCAAACCTTGGCTTACTTCAACAGGGTGTAAGCACAAATTAACTTGTTGCAGGAACATATTAAAGAGATACATTATTTATTTGTATTTGTTTTCCACTGTAGAGCACTGATCCTCATGGACCTTTTTCACAATTAGCCTGGAAGTGGTGTGTGGTCCAAAACACAAGCAAACCCAAACCAAGTAAAGTTAAGTGACTTGCTCAGAGTCATACAGTTAAGCAATGGAGGCTGAGAGAATCAAACCTTGCACTTCTGGTGCAACAGGAAACACCTCAAGGATTCTCTAAACCAACTGCCAGACAGTAATCTGGGGTAATTCAGAAATTGCTGGGCAAGACATAGGCAGATTGAAAAGGATATTTCAGTGATGAAAAATATGGGTACTGAGGAAAATGTGAGTCAAAGAGAGGGCTCATATTCTTTCTTTACTATATGTGCAACCAAGAAAGAGGTAGCATAGGTAGAATCTATCAATATTCATATATTAAACACCAGTGCAGTGAGTTCCTTACAGCAGCTCTTGCCAAATCTGGTTTTGTTGTAGCACTGATGTATTTGTATTAGTCATTTCAATTGTCCATTACATTTGAGATTGGACTCACCACCTAAAAGTATGACTGCAATTAAATATATGGCTTAGGCCTTGCTAGGTTACTGCTAGATGTTGATTTGCTGGGGTACCTGAAGAGAGCTAAGGGTGTTCAAGTACACCACTCAAATACAGTTTCAACTCAAGGCTAGAATTCTTTTTATTGTCAAGGTCAACGACAATGAGGCTGAAGCAGTGCTGGACATTAGTCAGACTGGACTGCAACATGAACATAAAGCTTTTGAATATCTTCCCTTTCATTGTGAGGAACAGGAATTCCTACAGAAAATCAAACATTTTACTAGAGATGGCAGAGAAATGTAATACAGTATCTGACTTATGGAGGTAGAAGAAGCTGAACTATAAGAAAATGCAAAAAGTGTCAAAATGTTCTCATAGAGGTAAGGCATCTGAGATGAAGTGGAAAACAAAGTGAAAATTAGACTGACTACATTGGAGCAGACTATCAGGAAGCAGTCATGAACCCAGGCACTTTGAGTTACTAGTATCCTTAAGGGGAATGTCAAGATGACAGAAGAGAATAAATGTGATTTGCAATTGAAGCTTTTTAGCTGGAATATTTGTTAAATAAATTTGTTAGAGTCAGACTGTAAAAATCATTGAGTTATTCAAAAACAATGTCAATCAATAACAAACAATAATGCAGGAGAACTCAAGTATCTTATACTCTAATGTACATTAGGAGGCAAAAAACCATACACAAACTTGTATAGAATTTTGACTGCTTTATTAACGGAGGACTCCATTTTTTATACACTTCACTATCAGTTTTGCCCACCTCACTGACGTGGTCAGTGACAGGGTCTTTACATCATAGTAACTTATGAAAAAGTGCTGAGATGGTGTTTTTCAAAAAGTCTTTTTCCCATGAGAATGTTACAGCCTTGCAAGCACCTGGTCAGTCACAGTGACCTCCTGAGGATGTAGCCAATTCAAGGCTCTTAGATTAGTTCGAATACAATGGGTGCAGTTCTTCTTAAAATGCCTTCCTTTGTTCCATGCTCTGCCAGCTGGACACTATCTCTGATGGTGCGCACAAGGCTATTCTTCTTGTGGAAGCAGGAAGAAGATACACATGCGAACAGATTTATTATTTTCTAACTTTGCAAAATAATCTTTACTTGAAAGACATGAGCCAGGCTGTGCTTGAATGCTGCCAAGGCCAAATTTCTGATTACACTGCAGCTTATGCTTCAAGCAATAATATGCAAGTTTATTTCTACTATTATTCTAGTAAAACAGAATTAAATGCATTACATATCATACTACTTTTCAAACTTTGTTCTCTATTACAGATTTAAGTACATTTATTCCTAACTAAGGCACACATTTCTCTATATATTTGACCACACAACTTATATATGTTTGAATGTTTGAATACACATCTTCCTAAGCAGCATACATTGTAAATATATTTTTCTAAGCAGCATGTGTGTAAATATATTTTCTAAGCAGCATGTATAGATTTTTCTAACATTCTCCCTCCTGTTAATGCATTTCATTCTATTTGAAACATAAACAATATTATTTCATTTCTCAGCCTTTCCCTTTCAAGAGCTTTCAGCTAAGTAAGTCATTTGTTTTATATTTCAGATAGGCTTTCACTTGGTATCAACAAATTCAATTCCATATCTTGGTACATAGTTTCAGTCACTGATACATCAACTAAGTCTTTAACTAATTTTTTCACACAGGGTATCCCGCAGCAGACACATGCTCCAATTATGAGCAGTACTACACAAATTGCAATCAGAATATTCATAAGGACCGACCCCCACCCCCCAAACAGATTCTGGAAAAAGTTCGTCAGTGGGTTTGGGCCTGGTTCTGCCATTGCTGACACCTGCTGTATTACCTCCAGGTGATCATTGATTTCATGCTGGTTGTCTGGAATGTACGCACAGCATTCTTCTTTGATAAGCGCGCACGTACCACCTCTCGCCGCTAGGGTGAAATCGAGAGCCATTCGGTTCTGTAATACAACTGTTCTCATCGCATTCATTTCATCAGTCACAAGTTCAAGAGCGGAAAAAGTCGCATTGCTCATTACTTCGAGGAGTTTTCACAATTTCCTCAGTTCCCAAATCGATTTGACTGCTCCGTAGGTTGGGAATATCCCAGCCCAGGATATAACACTGTCACCCAAGTCCATATGGGTCAACTTTTCTTTGTTCTTCACAGCTGAATGATCCTTCCAGCTTGCTTCAATCTTACCCACTGGATTAGCAGGTTTTTTGACTGTGTTCTCGGCTTGCTGAGCTACATTTCTTACATTACGTATTTTACCCAGGGGCAATTCTGCAGTATGTCTTATGGCTGGAACCAGATAACCCAAAAAACAACTGCCGGACCAATTCTCAGGTAACCATTTGTAGGCCTTTTTCCCACAAACAAAATAACAGTTTTCTACTTTTGTACTGATGCGGGTTAACCCTGAATGAAACATTTTCTTATCTATAACAGATAATTGTCTATATATTTCAGGAGTTTTTTGCACATCTTTCAATGTTGTTTTCATCAAGCTTAAATACGAACCATAATTCGTGCTACAACTAGTACCTTGGTCTATAGGTTTTATATAACATTTGTAAGACACAGTTATGTTACAGTTACTCCAACCAACCTGGAGTGTATCATTTTTAACAAAACAAACAATTCCTTTCTGAGTAACAGGCAAATATAATGCCACTTTGTCTTGTGATCTCACAGTACCTGTATCAAATAATAGGTTTTCCCAAGTTTCATTTATCCCCAAGGGGACAGCAGACATCAAAAGTCCTCCATATGCTGTGGGTATTGCAGTACAAACCCAGCAATTTGAAACGTTCATAGTCTCTACATAGACTCGTTTCATAGCCAGGTATGTGTTAAAGTTTGGGTGCCAGTCTATAGCCAGTCCTTCATCACGTTTTATTAATTTCACTTCTGTAGTTATATGCAAGAAAAACCATAACAACAAAAAGGTTACTACAAACATAGTTAATAAGTGTATGATCAGTAGGCCAGTGAACCAATGTCTTTGGGGTTGTTTCGCATTTTTATTTACTCTGCCTCTGGCCATCCTGTTCCTGTGGTATGTCAGTAAAAAAGGCGTTTATCCAAGCTAAATTCCTTGACAGGTTTACAGTGTGTCAAATGAACCCAAGATGATCTCTCAGCAATTCTTACTGCAGTAGGTGTTGCCAATAGTACCTGGTACGGACCTTCCCACTTTGGACTCGCCCAGTTCTTTCTTTTGATGACTTTCAGCCAAATCCAGGACCCCGGGGTCAGCACGGCCTCCGGTTTTGCTTCTTGTTTATCTGAAAAAGAGTTCAACTGCAAAACAGTCTTATTTGTTAACAATTTCTTCATATAACTAGCTAATGAGCCATCGGCCTCCAGCTCTGCAGGCATGAGGGCCTTCCATTGTGGCACACAATATGCCCTTCCAAACACTATCTCAAAAGGGGTCAAGCCCTTTACATTTGGAACAGTTCTCATGCTCAGCAGTGCTAAAGGCAGACAGCAAATCCAAGTCTTTTGAGTCTCACTCATTAATTTTCTCAACTTGTTTTTCAAAATTCCATTGTACCTTTCCACCAGTCCTGCTGACTGAGGGTGATAAGCACAATGGTTTTTCAAGGAAATCCCAAAAATCTCCCAAGCTGCTGTATTGTCTGGTTTACGAAATGTGTTCCATTGTCACTATAAATTCTTTCCGGTATGCCAAATCTAGGAATGATTTCTTTCACTAGTGCTTTTGCTACTGTTGCTGCATCCGGATTTCTAGTTGGAAAAGCTTCTACCCATTTTGAAAACATATCTATGATCACTAAACAGTATTTTTTCCCTTCACATTTATTCAGTTCTATAAAATCCATACAAATAGTATGGAACGGATAGGGTGGTGTTGGAAAGCTCCTCGCTTGGTTTAAATGCTCCCTGTGCATGATGTTTGCTACAAATATGACATGTTGCACAAAATTTTTGTGTATAATTCGTAAATCCGTATGTTTGGAATATTTTGTTAACTAACTGTACCATCCCCCCTGTTGAGACATGGCTCTGCCCATGACTCAACAAAGCTGCATATCTAAATAAATTAGATGGCAATATGGGCTTTTTCTCTTTGGAGATGTACAGTCCCTCTTCAAGGATTGCTCCTCGTTTTATCCACTTTTGCTTTTCTGCTTTTGAAGCTAATGTCTGCATTGTTTTTAACATTTCTAAATCTAGAGTCTCAGAAGGTTGTAGTTCTTCATTTAAGAGCACAGTTTCTGGGTCTGAGGCAGCTTGCTTCGCAGCTGCATCAGCCCGAGCATTCCCTTTTGAAATTCTATCTTGTTGTTTGGTATGGGCTGCACATTTACAGATAGCTATTCTAGTGGGTAACTGAATAGAATCTAACAGGTTCAAAATCAATTGTGCATGATTAATCGGCTTGCCAGTAGATGTTATCATTCCCCTGTTTTTCCATTGTTGTGCAAAGACATGCACTGTAGAGAAAGCATACTGACTGTCAGTATATATGTTAACACATTTGTCTTTTGCTAGAGTGCAAGCACGTGTCAAAGCTATCAATTCTGCTGCTTGAGCTGACAGGTTATGTTGCAGGGTTGTGCTTCTATGATTTCGTCATCAGTCACTACTGCATAACCCACTAGGTTTTTTCCTGTAGGACCTCGTCTACAGGACCCATCCACAAAAAATGTCACCTCTGCGTCGGCTAAAGGTACATCAGTAAGATCTTGTCTGGGTGTGGTTATTTGTTCCATTTCCTGTAGGCAGCTGTGTGGTGTGCCATCCACAGGAATCGGAAGTAATGTCGACGGATTTAATGTTGTGCAACGTTCAATTGTCATATGGGGTTGACTCAATAGTATGGTCATGCAAGAAAGATGTCTGGCAGGGGATAAAAATGCTATTTTTTCTTGCAGTAAAATTATCGCAACTGCATGAGGTACTCTCAACGTGAGAGGATGAAACAATACCACTGAGGCTGAAGCTTGCACTGCCATAGCTGCTGCGACTACTGCTTGTACGCAGGGTGGTAATGATCGTGCCACCGGATCTAACTGTGATGAATAGTAAGCTATGGGGCATTGCTTGCCGCCATGTTGTTGCGTCAGTACTGACGTCATATATCCCTGCCTACAATCTACGGTTTGAAAAAATCTCTTATGGTAATTCGGAAGCCCTAGAACTAATGATGAAACTATCAGTTGCTTTAGTCTGCAAAAGGCTGCTTCTGCTTCCGGAGTCCAGTGTAGTGTTTCTTGTGCTGCCATTGGTGCTTTAAATATTAAATCAGCCAATGGAGCCGTTTCTAAAGCATAATTCGGTATCCAACTTCGACAAAAATTAGTCGTTCCCAAGAAGGACATCATTTCCTTTTTGGTAGTTGGTCTAGGTGCTTGTAAGATTGCTGTTTTCCTATCTTCATCCAATGTTCTGCCTTGTTTGGATATCACATATCCCAGGTATTTAACCTGTTCTTTCCAAAGTTGCAATTTATGTTTATTCACTTTATGCCCTTGCTCAGCTAAGAATTTCAACAATGCTATTGTATCTTCCCTACACTGCTGCTGGGTAGGGGCTGCAAGCAGGATGTCATCTACATAAAGTAGTACTTGGCTGCCCCCTGGTGGAGAAAACCCCGCCAGGTTGCTAGCCATCTCTTGTGCGAATATTGTTGGACTTTCACTATATCCCTGTGGTAGTCGGGTGTATATACCTTTTGCCCTGAAATGTAAATGCAAACCAATGCTGGCTGTCAGGGTGGATAGGTATTGAAAAAAACGCATTGCTAATATCTACCACGGTGAAATATTTTTGTTGCGGCTTCAAATCATTTAACAAGGTATGTGGATCTGGCACCGTAGGTGCCCTTGGTATTACCGCATCATTTACAGCCTGTAAATCTTGTACCATCCGCCATTCCCCGTTTGCTTTTTTTACAGGAAATAGAGGAGTATTACATGGTGAATCTAGGGATTCTACCAGTATCCCTTTCTTAAGTAATGCCATTATGATAGGTTTGATTCCTTGTTCCGCATCCTTGCTCAAAGGATATTGTCTTTTCCTTGGTCTAAAGGCCGATTTTGGTGTAATAACTACTGGCCCTGCTGTTCGAATAAGTCCTACATCTGATTTCCCTGTTGACCAAAGAACATTTGGTATTTCACTCAAAGCTTTTTCTTCTTCTTCTATCAAGAACGTCAGTCAGCTGCCTTCACTCTGTTGTAAGTGTACAGCTGGGCGTGCTTGCGTTAACCAATTTAGTTTTTGTTTCTGCACTCCCAAGTCCGATAACTCTAAATCAGTTAGTCTCTCCCATTTTGTCACTTTGTCACCCAAGTCTACCCACCTAACATTCTTGTTTTTGGTTAGGCTAACATGTGGTAGTTTATTGGATTTGTACAATTCCAAAAACTCCTGAGGCAATGAACAACTTGCTACACTATTGCCCTCAGTGTCCCAGTATAGAGTCCGTAGTATTAGTCTATTTGCGGGATTCCTGAACAATTTTTGTTCATATTCCTTATCAGGTCCTGATGTGCTACAATAATATAGGGTACAATGTAACAAATGTTGCTGATCAACATCGAGGGGAAGCACCTTGCTGGTGGCTACATTCATTAGTTCCTTGGTCACTGCCCCTGGACCGGTTGTAACCAGATCCTGGCTGTACCAATAATAGGCCTCACCCTCCGATCGTACTACAAAAGTATCAGTTTGTCTCTGTGCCTCCATACCGTTCATGGTAGGAACTACTGCTATGCCAAAAAGTTGCATAAGATCTCTTCCTAATAAGTTCATGGGGCATTTTGCAGAAAGTACTATTTTACTTTTCTGAGTTATACCCGAGACGGGGTCAGTTATTGCTATATCATGGGAAAGTGGTTCCCTGTACAGCTGTCCGTTTGCTGCTTTCACTAATATGTAATCAGGTGACTCAGAATGTTCCGGTAACTTTGAAGGATGTATCAAAGTTCGTGATGCTCCTGAATCACACAAAAATTTGACTTCTCTCCCTTCCACCAGAAGTGTAACTTCCGGTTTCATGTCTGCTAAATAGAGTTCTAAGCTCAGTAATGCCAAATCCAAAACTTCACTCTCCCCAACTTCTACATCCGGTTGCATGTCATTTGTTTCTTCTAAGGTATTTACATTGTCCCCCTGCTCATTAGTCTCTCCTAGTGACTGCTGAACAGTATAACTGCCATCTAGTCAATCCTCATCATCCTTATCCTTCTTTTCCACAGGTGCCTTGCTCCTGCAGTCCCTTGCCAAATGTCCCTTCTTACCGCAATTGAAGCACTCACCTCTTTTCTTCCTGTCCTCATAAATTTCTGAGTTTCTGTCAGAGCGTTTGTTACCCTGAGTATTCCGCTTACCCTTCTTGGCTGTTTGTACTACAAAGACTTCCGCACCGTCTTCAGCTGTGAAGACCTGCGTTTTCTTTTTCTTTTTACTGTTAAAATGTTTTTCGGCATGTCTAGCATACTCTAACAAGGCTTGAAGCCTACTTGTTCGGTGATCTATCATGTGCTTCGTGATGAAGCTATTGATAGGGCAATACAACCTTTCAAAATGCATTCTTCAACTGTTGTTCATATGAGCTATCATTCTTTTGATTTTCGGAATAGGCATGCCACTATGGTTATTAAAACATTCTAATAATCTACCATAGTATGCATCCACTGTTTCATTATCTTGTTGTGCGCATTGGTTAATGCAAGTCCAGTCTGCCCTAGGTTTCCATTTTTCAGTAATGCGGTCTGTAAGACCCTTCAATCTAGCATCTAGTTCTGCGTCACTATGTGGGAGTGGCCTGTGTTAGCGTCACGGGCATTCCAGGCGCCACAGATCATGTGCCAGTCCGGACCTAAAATTTGTCTAACTACTCTTTCTACCTCTTCCCCATTTAGGTGGTAACTCAATCTCATGCCCTGTAAATCCTGTAGAAATTTCTCAAAGTTAATTTTTGGATGGGGAATTCCTTCTGTAGCTTTTCGGATGTCCTCCGGTGTCCATGGTCTATACACTAAGAGAGTTGAGGCCTGGCCCTCCTGTCCTGCCTGTGGGTTTGGTACTTCTATTAATGGACAGATTTCCTCACTCTCATCTAATAAATTTCCGCTTGGTTGAACATCTATAAGCGTTTGGTGTGTTCGGGATCTAGTCCCGATAGGTTCTCTCACAAATGGTTGTCTTAATATCCCTGTTGTCTCTGGATAACGTGGGGGGGGTCCAGCCCGCCCTCCCGCTTCATATTCTAAGTAAGGCATCGGAGGAGGTGGTAGGGGAGGGACCAATGCTACTATTATATTATTATCCTCTTTATCTAAAAATAATGCTTTTGCATTTTTGTTTTTTTGTTCCCTTCGGTTCACTTCCTCAATCCACCTATGTGCTTGAGGAACACCCAACTGTTGTTGTTTTTTTGCCTGACCCTCTGCGTCAGATTTTAACTGTTTCAAAAGTTTCACTAATGATATTTTATCTAATTTACCATCAAAGTCATACTTATTAACCCATTTTGAAAAATATCTCACATTATCTGCTCTTTGCAATTGCATATACTTTGCATCTTCTGTCAGGGGCGGGTCACGTGACCCTTTAGTGCATTCATTTCCCATGTCTCTGAAAGAGAAGAAAAGAAGAGAGAGAAAAAAAGAACTGTTACGTAACCCTTTCTCTTGTACCATGTGGTATCTTATTCCCCGTATTCACAGTAGTGTCTAGAATGACTGTTTGCTTTGTTTACTTCCTGATCTATGACTCAAGATACAATACTTCGACTACCTCTCTCCCTGCTATCACAAACCTTAGCAATAGCACAGTGTAACCTGGTCCCTGATCTAAAACAAAAACAAAGAGAGGAATTCTGCTTACCCGAGCCTCCCGCTTATGTTTGATATGCTTTTTAGGATCCAGTTTTCCGCTTTTCGGCCACAGATCAGACAAGTGGACAGCCTCTTTAGACACGACAATTCAGTCGGAGGTCTTTCCTTCTTCTGCGCAGATTTCGGTGCCACCTATATATTCTGACCTGCAGCTTACCAAGGGAATTCCGGCACGATTAGGACCAAAATGTTAAATAAATTTGTTAGAGTCAGACTGTAAAAATCATTGAGTTATTCAAAAACAATGTCAATCAATAACAAACAATAATGCAGGAGAACTCAAGTATCTTATACTCTAATGTACATTAGGAGGCAAAAAACCATACACAAACTTGTATAGAATTTTGACTGCTTTATTAACGGAGGACTCCATTTTTTATACACTTCACTATCAGTTTTGCCCACCTCACTGACGTGGTCAGTGACAGGGTCTTTACATCATAGTAACTTATGAAAAAGTGCTGAGATGGTGTTTTTCAAAAAGTCTTTTTCCCATGAGAATGTTACAGCCTTGCAAGCACCTGGTCAGTCACAGTGACCTCCTGAGGATGTAGCCAATTCAAGGCTCTTAGATTAGTTCGAATACAATGGGTGCAGTTCTTCTTAAAATGCCTTCCTTTGTTCCATGCTCTGCCAGCTGGACACTATCTCTGATGGTGCGCACAAGGCTATTCTTCTTGTGGAAGCAGGAAGAAGATACACATGCGAACAGATTTATTATTTTCTAACTTTGCAAAATAATCTTTACTTGAAAGACATGAGCCAGGCTGTGCTTGAATGCTGCCAAGGCCAAATTTCTGATTACACTGCAGCTTATGCTTCAAGCAATAATATGCAAGTTTATTTCTACTATTATTCTAGTAAAACAGAATTAAATGCATTACATATCATACTACTTTTCAAACTTTGTTCTCTATTACAGATTTAAGTACATTTATTCCTAACTAAGGCACACATTTCTCTATATATTTGACCACACAACTTATATATGTTTGAATGTTTGAATACACATCTTCCTAAGCAGCATACATTGTAAATATATTTTTCTAAGCAGCATGTGTGTAAATATATTTTCTAAGCAGCATGTATAGATTTTTCTAACAATATTATAAATCAAAAAGAGCCACACAAACACAAAACTGTGTTCAACAGGGTGAAAAAACAAACTTCAAAAATAAAATATACACCCCAGAGATACACTTAAGTTGATCCAAAATAAAATTTAGTTCAAACACAAATATACACAGTTAAGCACTTTTTTTCCCTTGGTATAAACACATATTGACGTTTCTCTCACATTGTTTTTTTATTCTTTATTGTGGAGAAAGTTGATAGAATTCCAAGGGGAGGGGGTGTTAGAAAAGAGGGAACTGTACTAACAGATTGTTTTGAATACATACAAATTATCTGGACTTAACAAAATGGTTTTGTTAGCTTGTATTTTAAAATTGTGAGCCTTTACTTTCTAACACGTGGATGGCTTTAAAGTCTGTTGTATAATATTTTATTTAGTTTGGTATGGAAATTTCCTTAATTGTTTTAAATTAAATTGCACACCTGGGAGAGTGAATTGGTTGTTAATTTTCATTGGTTTATTTGTATTATGTGCCTCTTGGGTGTAGTATTTAAACAGGGTGTGACTATGAAATTGTTTTACTTGTTTTGATGAATTTCCTATTCTAGGAACAAAAGTGTTTAGCTGTGTATATTTGTGTAGGGATTCAATTTTATTTTTGAACCAACTGAAGTATGCTTCTGTGTATATGTTTTGTTTATTTCTATAAATCAAAAAGAAAAGGGATGTGATAATGCTAGCATTTCAGTGACAAAAGTGAGAAAACCACAGTAGAATTAAGGGAATTTAGTTAAAGGTAAACATGAGTAGGCCTATTTGACATTGGCAAGAGAAAATTTGTCAGGTTAAACAACCATATTTTAAAGTTCTGTGATAGAAAGTGTAAACCCAATTTTCCAGAAGCAGAGCTAAAAGCACTCCCAACCTTAATAAACTTTGCTGTCTCTTCTCTCCTTCACTTTACAGGTAGTTTGAATTATTACTTACCCTCTCTGAGGCCTTCACTGATTTCCACTGATTGCCTCTCTGGTTTCTTTGCATTCCACCTGGTTTACACCCCTTGTGCTATCTCCCTCCCCCAATACAAAGTCTATATTAGAATCCTGCTGAGCATGGAGCCATCTTTAAATTTCTAGTCTCCCACCAGGACACAAGTGCTTTCAGTAATTACATTCTGCTAGCCGGTAAGCCATTAGACCTCAGGAATTTGTTTTAAAAGTGTTCAGATTTGTAAAGTAATACTTACTTTTTTCTCTTGCCTTGGTTGGCTCTGGCTCTGCCCCGCTCCGTTCGCCCTCGCTAATGCTCGGGCTCTCTCCGCTCCCCTGCCCTGCCCCCTATTCCCTCCCGACCCCACTACCTCCACATTTATAGTAATCATAGCCACACCCACAGCTCACCCTCACATCACCTCCACCAATCACAGCTCCTCAAGTCATATCACATTAAACCACACCAACTTGCTCCACACAAAATACTCCCAATCACTCTCATTCCCACTAGGCATTTTTTGCATCACCCACACTACTTCCCCATCCACATATAGTGCACCCTATAATTCCTATTCAGACCCCCCCACCTAGAAACAACATAAACTTTATAACCATGACTATCACACAACTAAATCTAGTCTGTCTTCTCATAATTCTTTACAACACTACAAGTTATCACTCTAGCAATATCCCTAAACTTAGTAGCACAACACTGCATTATGCACTCTCATACACAGACACCACACATTATAATAATATCTGCCCACACTTATTCAAGAACTACATAACGGACCAATTCAGAACTAAACACATATGCTCTCATTCCTACTCCAAAAAAAAAAAACACAATACTTTCTCACACTCCTCACCAAACTCCAACATCTGTATAACCATTTTAACTCCAGGCTCACCATAAGTGGGGATATCCACCCCAACCCAGGCCCAAATCCATCCTGTCCAACACAAACTGCTCAAACACAAATGTCAGAACATAACACCCCCACTTTCTTCATCCCTGGGCAAATCAACAACAGCAGCAAAACCAACCATCTTTTAATGCTAAATATTAATATTAGAAGTATCAAAAATAAAATACCTGAACTCCAGTCCACAATAGCACACTACTCCCCAGACATAGTTGCTTTAACAGAAACCTGGCTAAATAAAAACATAGCTAACTCAGAAGTTCTCCCTACCGGCTACAATATCATTAGACAAGACAGACCACTTCGTAAAGGGGGTGGAACTGCCTTACTCTACAAGTCCAACTTAACTGTCCGTCAATTACCAAACTCCTACCCCTCCCCCAATAATTGGGACATACTTATCTCACAACTTCAACTTTACCCTAAAAAGGTCATCACCACAATTGTGATCTATATTCCACCTGGTAATACACCTGCTAGCCTTGAAGACTTCTTATCCTGGTGTTCTTCCACATACTCACAAGAAACCCTTATTCTGGGGGAATTCAACCTAGATTGGTTCACCTGTATATCAGAACCACCAAGTAATCTAATAAATCTCCATGGCTACCAGCAGCTAGTCCAAATTCCAACTAGGTGTGATAAAAATCTAAAAGGGAATCCATCCTTGACTGGGTCCTAACTAGCAACCCCACATTGTACCCTCACACAGGCAGTCTCCCAGACACCTTAAGTGACCACAACATAATATACTTTATCGTAGTAGAACAAGCATATGCAAAACCACTAACTATATATCCGCTAGAAACACAAAAAAATTCTCTCCTGAGGACCTCAACACTTTACTGTGTAACTGTGACTGGACCCCCCTAAAAACCCTCCCACTTGACCAGGCTGTAGCATATTTCAACAAAACATTTCTACAACACCTAGACACTGTCGCTCCATTGCGCAAAATCAAGGTTAGAACCTCTATAAACCCCTGGCTCAGTAAAGAAACCAAACAAATCCTCAAGTCCAGAGACACTGCCTGGCGTTACTATCAAAAAAACAAAGAAACACAAAGCCTAACTAAGTACCAAGAACTGCGTAACCGTGCAAAAAATGCATTAGGCTGGACAAAAATCCTACTACACAACATTACAAACTAAATACCAACACAATCCGCAAAAATTTTGGCAAAATGTAAACCAGCTACTAAAATCCACCCAAAAGGCTACCCCCAAACCAACCACCCCTGACACTAAAGTTCCCATCGAAACACAATTCAACTCCCACTTTGTGAACTCAATTCTATCCTTAGTATCACAGGACAGTTCCTTCCTCACTATCCCCCAACACAAATAACACTAATACAAGCTTTACCCTCAAAACAGTTTCCACCACTTCAATCAAAAGCATGCTCTCCAACCTAAAAACCTCATCAACAGCAGCCGACCTACTCCCCAGCTATTTCTTGAAACTCACAGCAGATGCTATTGCTATCCCAGTCTCCACTCTCATAAACAGATCAGTTGTTGAAAACTATGTGCCCAAACTCTGGAAAATATCCTATGTTACACCCATACATAAAGGCGGGACCTCCACTGAACTTAATAACTACAGACCCATTGCTTTACTCTCCCCCTGGCCAAAATCCTAGAAAAATGCATCCATACCCAGATGCTAAACTATCTCCTAGACTGCAACATCCTGTCACCTACTCAGCATGGTTTCAGACCTGCCCATAGTACCACTACAGCTCTCCTCTGCTTCACAGACACAGGAAACCGTCTCAAAAATGAAGGCCTGCAAGTGTCAACTCTTTTTTTGGATATGTCCAAAGCATTTGACACAGTCTCACACCAAATCCTGCTAAACAAACTAAACTAATATCATCTATCTAATTCCACTCTTACCTGGTTCCAAAGCTACTTAACTGACAGGTACCAAGCTGTGAAATGGGAGAATTCTCTCTCTCCTCAGCTGCCCATAACTATAGGAGTCCCACATGGTTCTATCTTAGGGCCACTACTATTCACAGTCTTCACAAATGACCTCCACACCTCCATACAGCATGCAGCTATAATTCAGTATGCAGATGGTACTACCTTAATCTGTGCTGCACAAAACATTCCCACCCTCCTGCAAACAACTCAACTAGCATTCTCTGATGTTGAAAACTACCTTACCAAAGCCCAACTTATCCTCAATCCAAAGAAAACTCAGCTTATGATTATAACCAGTTCTAACAAAAACACGAACAGTCAATTCACTATCTACTCCACAAATGCTACTCCAATTGCTCCAGTGCCACAGGCTAAGCTATTGGGAATAACCATAGACTCCCACCTAAAATTTGATTATCATCTGAACTTAACTATTAAAAAAGTACATGCCAAACTGGGGTCACTCTACCGTATCAAACCATTTCTTACCAACAACACAAGATCAGCCATTGCTCGCTCCCAACTTCTATCCACCCTTCTCTATGCATCTCCCATTCTGACTAATCTCAACAAAACTGAACTAAGCAAAATGGAAGCTTGCTATAACAGAATTGCCCGTTTTGCTGCAAATTGCTCATATAGAACTCATCATTGTACTGCTTTGAGACAGCTCCACTGGCTTGAACTGCCCAACCTCCTAACCTACAATCAGCTCTGCCTCTGTCATTCTATCTATTACCTCCCCAATAAGTGTCCTGCCCTCAAAAACCTAGTACAACATCACTCAGCCAAAAGGCCTCTTAGATCATCAAGCAAACTACTGCTTGAAGTCACCAACAGCTACAATAGCTTTGAAGATGCACTATATAGTAGTTCGGTGGCTAAAAAATGGAACTCTGTCCCTACTAGCATTCAAAACACATCATCCAAAGCCTCCTTTAAAGACCTCATCAGGCAACATCTCAAGCAAAGTTGGCAGTGCCATGATTGCTCCCCAGGCTAGTGAAAGCGGATATCATATGCATACTAAATCTAGAGCAATTTATAATAGTTTTTCAATCTTACTCACAAACACTGGCTAATCTACAATGTATGTACTGTACCTGTGTACTATGTATGTATTCTACCTACATTCCAAAGTTCAGCTGTACACCACAAATCTATTACTTACCTTTATTTTTAAAATTAATATCTTTTTTGATTGTTCTCTCCACTGTAACTGTTTGTACCGCATGCCACTGTAAAAACATGTCTCTTGTAATTTGTGTGTATACTGATTATGTCTAAATAACTAAATGTGTCTGTAATTTTTCTTTGTGGAGCTTTTCTCCCCGGGCCTCTGCTGAAAAAGGGCCTTTTCGGCTCAGTCAGACACCCTCGGTTAACAAACGTAAAATAAAATAAAAATAAATAAAAGGAATTCAAAGATGGCCGCCGACTGGACTGCTTCCTATTCATTGAGCTTCTCACTGCTATGTAATTACCGGCTACTTTTAACTACTTTTAAGCGAAATTTTTCCACAGTTTTTTTACAGAAATTATCTCTGATACAAGTCCTTCACTTTTGGATTGTTTATTTTTGGTAACAGGTAAATTTTAGGATTATTTTACCTCAGAATACTTTTGGCTTCAACAGTCTTTGGACAAGTGCACTCTAGATGCTGTCTCTGTGTCATTTTCTCTGTTTTCACACCTCTAACCTGGGCATGGCTGGCAACTCAGATTCCATGGATGCACAGACAACTAAGGCCAAATTCTCTTCTATGCTTTATCCAGAGAAGGACACTGTCTCCAAGAGACTTAAAACCTCTAAATCATCTACTGAAATCATAAAAGTAAGTGCAAAAGAAAAAAATGATTCTAATTTTCATTTAGAAGACTTAAAAATGGCATTATAACCCATTCAGAGTGCTATACAGAATTTTTCTGACCAATTTACTGATTTTGGTAAAACTTTAAAACAGATTAATGAAAGAATGGACATTCTTGAAAATAAGTATTTAGCCATGGAAATAAGAGCAGAATCTATTGAAAATTACTTAAAATCTAAAGATAATCTAATTGCTGATTTACAAGCTAAAGTTCTGGATTTGGAGGCAAGGAGCCGGAGAAATAACATAATAATTAGAGGATTGCCGGAATCTTATGAAAATCAAAACTTAATTTCAGTGACTAAACAAATATTTGAGGCTTTACTTAATTGTGAAACAAATACAAAAACTTTAACTGTAGAAAGAGCACACAGAGCCCTGCGTGTTAGACAAGACTCTACTTCATCTCGGATTATATACACAAGGTTATTAAACTTTCAAGATACCCAGCGTATCTTAGAAGCAGCCAAAAGTGAAAAATATCTCATCTGGAATAAACATAAATTGACTTTTTCACAGGATTTACCAGCTCAAATAAAATTAAACAGACAAAAACTGTCTCCATTCTGTGCAGACCTGATTAAAAGAGGAATAAAATTTAGGATGCGTTATCCTAATACTCTTTCTTTCAACTATAATGGCAGGACTTATGTGTTCACAGACCCACAAGAAGCAAAAGACATATTCTTAAAAGTATTCAAGGCTCTTCCTGCTAATGACACACAAAAATAAAACTCATAATTATTGTAAGTGCATTTGATGTTTTAAGTTTGTGAGCTAACCTTTAATACTATGTCTTTTTTCTTTTTTTCATAATATTGATTATATGACATAGCTTTGACAGGTGAAAAAATAACTCAGCTTTTTTGTATATGAAACATGTGTTTTAATGTTTCTTGGAGTTGTCGCAAACTCACATATTAATATTCCAGTATGTTATGCCTTTACAATATACCAACATCAACTTGGCATTGTTTACATGAAAAAGTAATGTTTCTTCATCTAAGAATACATCAGCAGAATAGAGGGAATAATATCTGGTCTCTCGTGCTACATAGAGTCACTAATCTTCACTGAATGCCTTGGTTTTGTCTCTGGAATTATTCACGAGCCTTTTACCTTGGTGTATACTCTCTGGATGTCACTAGCGATGCTAGGGTAATGCAATTATTTTTATCTGATCAGAATTGTGTTGCTCGTGCTGCATACTCTGTGGTCTGATGACAAGTCTTCGGAAAGAAAGCTGAAAAGGATGCAAACATTTGTTTGCGATTGTCTGCTTGCACAAAATATGGTTTCTTGTTCCACTGATATCCCGCATTTGAAGAACTGCTGATTTCATCCTTGGAAACTGTGTTTTGACGTCAGCAGCACTGTTTCTCGCAAGTAAGTGGCTTTCTTTCTTGTAGGTTGTGACAGTGCACTTTACGTGATTCAGGAAGTCTTTTTCTTGTACTGGACTGGTACTACGTATGTGTGGAAGCATTTAAGCCTTTATAACTAACTTTTAAGCTAAAACACTGTGTAATATAGATTGAAAACTTGTTTTTAGCTATAACTTTTACATGTAGTTGGCGCATAACAAATCTAATATTCAGGAGATAATTTATTTTACACATCTATTATCTACTAAGCGCTGACAACTTTAAATGCCATCTACAAGAACACTTATTGTGCTTAATATGCTGCAGTTGGTATATTGGGACAATTGCGAAAAATGTGGAATATTTTATTTTTATAATTTAGGTATATATTTTCTGTTAAAAATATATTTTCACTTGTATACTTTTAATGACAATACTGGAAGTGTTAGGGTGTAATATTACCCTATAGGGTTAGTTGAAGCCCTTGGTAATTATCACAGTATACATTAATGCATTTTCTCATATTATACTTATATTTATGATAAATATTAAAATATCATCCTACATATTATATTTATGTTATGTTAAAGAATATGAGACTCAGGTGATTTCAACGATATTGATTGACCTTTTACTAGACTTACTGATGTTCTCATTACTAATTGGATTTTCATATACCTGTGTCATACAATTTGTTTTTAAAGATAGTAAAGATGATTAATCAGAGATACTCTGTTTAAAGGATTTAGTAATACAAAGCAATATAGTGTATATTTGAATGTGAAGATTTTAAATTCTTAATTACATTAATCCTTTTTGATTATAGACATATTCGTATATTGCTACACATACATTTATGATCTTTATATGTATAAATATATTAATGTTGCACCAATTAAATCTTTATCTTACTAACATTTTACATCATAGATATATACTGTAGTACAAGATTAACTACATATATACTCTGGTCACAATTATATTTAAATTTACAGGAGTTTTTTGAGTACATTTTTGAATGGGGAATGTATATGTCGGGCATCTTGTTTTTGGATAGCTGTGTAAATATGTTTAGTTTTGTTAACCTGGTTATAGTCCTTTTTAGGACTTTACTTAAATTTTCTTCACATATGTATGTGATGTTGGTAACCAAGTTTTTAAATTGTATATGTAGTTATTTTCATCTTCCCTTGGTAGATAAGTTTAGGTGGGTAGGCACTGGGGTAGGGAAGAGCAAAACTTATGAGGTTAGAGTTAACTTTGCATTGAAACATACACCTATAGGTATTATTTGTTATAATGAGACTAAATTTGGTTTAATTTCCACATTTATACTTTACTTAATCACAAACAATCTATATTTTAACATCTTCTTTAACAGACCTTTAATAATTATATGACTAATTTATTAATAATTGATTCCTGGAACGTAAGGGGGATCCAAAATAAAGATAAGAAATCCTTATTATATCATTTAATGTATAAATCACAAGCCAATATATGTTTTTGCAAGAAACACATATTCCTAGGGACGACTGGGACAAAGTAAGAAATAAAAAATGGATTAAGAAAATAATAGCTTCAGGGGACACTTCTAACTCTAGGGGGGTGGCTATTATAGTTAAGCAAAAATTCCAAGGAACTATTATTGAAGAAAAATATGACGATAAAGGTAGATGGTGCTATTTTACAACTTTCATACATAATTTGGACAAACCACTACTGATACTAAATCTTTATGGCCCTTGTAGAGATCAACATACTTTTATATTTCAGATTTACAACATACTTTCATCATACAAAGATCACTTTGTTATTTTGGGAGGGGATTGGAATGCTGTAATTAACCCAGTCAGAGATCGTACAAGTTATTCCTCTTCATATAATCAGCAAGCATCCTTTGCTTTGGAGGACTTAATATTAGAATATAATCTTATAGACCCTCTACAACTCACTAAATACTCAAACAAAATTGATACTTATACCTATTATTCTAAATGCTATCATTCATGGTCTAGATTGGATTTTTTTCTTATTTCAAATTCCCTTTCACAGTTAATAATGGATTTCACTACTGAACCTAGACTTCTATCTGATCACTCTAGAATCTTAATAAAATTAAATCTAAATTTTAACCTGAGTCATAAATTCAAAAGAAATAACTGGACATTAAATAATAACTTGCTCTCTAAAGAAGAAATTAGTAAAATGTATATAGAAATAATTCAGGAAATGGAAAATGAGTTAGATTCAACAGATATTCCCTATGATGTGCAGTGGGAAGCATGCAAAGCTAGGTTAAGGGGAATGTTTATTGGTAAGGCTGCATATCTTAAAAAACAACTTAATAGTAAAGAAAGATGTTTAAAACGGAATATTCAATCTCTTGAAAATCAATATTGGCTAAATCCGGACCCCTCATATAAAAAGCAGATTATAGACTTACAAAAGGAACTTATTTTACTACATCAAAACAATCTTTCAATATTGGAGTAAAGATTATTAGCCACTTACTCAGAATGGGCCCAAATTCCTTCCAAAGTCTTGGTAAGAATAATTAAGAAAAATTTTGAGAGATCTAAAATATCGCCCATACAATATAAAGATCAAATATATAGTACAGACAAGGAAGTTTTGCATCTCTTCTCATCACTTTATACAGAGTTATATTCTAAATCTTCTAATTCTATAAATGATAGTCATATAAATAGTTTTTTAAGTTCCATAATATTTCCCACGTTAAATGAAAAACAGCAAAATACTCTTTCATCTCCTCTTACTTTTTTAGACATTACAGAGTCAATTGATAGGCTAAAGATTGGCAAATCCCCTGGCCCTGATGGTTTTACACCTAACTTTTTTAAATCCTTTAAAACAGTAATTGCTCCCTTTCTCCTTAAAGTATATAACTATATAATTATAAATGACATATCTGATCTCCACTGGAACACTTCAAAAACTATACTAATTCTAAAAAATAGTAAAGATAAGACTGACCCCCGCAACTATAGACCAATTTCTTTAATCAATGTAGATATTAAGATTCTGTCTTCAATTCTTGCTAAGAGATTGGAAAATGTCCTTTCATCAATAATTTTGCCAGATCAGACAGGTTTTATGTCCCATAGACACATTTGGGAAAACATCTTGACCTTGGAATCTATTATACATCTTACAAAACATGATAATAACCCATTGTATGCACTGATCTTGGATGCATCAAATGAATTTGATAGAATGTGTTGGAATTTTCTCTTTCAGACTATGTCATGTTTTAATTTCCCCATTACATTTATAAATTTTATCAAAACTCTGTACAAAAAATCCTTTACTAGACTATATATTAACAGAATCACTTCAAGTCCTATAAAGCTGACTAATGGTATGAGACAGGGTTGTCCTTTATCTCCTTTTCTTTTTAACATATATTTGGAACCTTTACTTTTGTACATATCACAAAATACATTTCACAAAGTTCCTAGGATTCTTAACAATAATTTATTTTTCTCTGCCTTTGCGGATGACTTAGTTATATTCTTTCAAACTCCTCTCTCAGATTTTAAAAAGATTATGAATTCTATTGAGAAATTTTCTCTTGCATCGGACTATCACATTAATCCTCAAAAGACTCATATTTTTCCTTTGAATTATTTAGCTCATAAATCTTACTTATTCCCTGATTCTCATTAACATATTACATACAGGGTTAAATATCTGGGTATTCATATGGAGCATAATAGCCTATCTTCATTTCAAAATAACTTATATAAATTATGGTCAACAATAATGCTAGATATGCATAGATGGAAACTTTTGAATCTTTCACTTCTATCAAAAGCTGCCATAATCAAAATGAATATCCTTCCTAAATTTTTGTACCAATTTAGTTCTTCAGAATAAAATAATCCCGAAATCTTTTTTTGACAAAGTTAATAAAGAATTAGCTAAATTTTTGTGGTTCCCTAAGGCAGTTAGAATATCTTATTCTAAATTATCATCTTCCAAAGATAGGGGGAGTTTAGGTTTGCCAAATTTTTATCTTTACTACTTAATTGTTTTGGCAAATAAACTTTTGTCCATTTCTAAAATGAATAACATTCACAATAATAATACATCTAATTGGGTTAGGATTTGGAATCAATATATTATATCCAAGAACATAAACCCTGATGCCTTTCCTTTCATATCTACAGATATCTTGAACACCCTCAAAGTCTCGATTTTCCTAAAACATAAGATCAATGTATTCCAGGAATTATTAAAACTAATCAAAATGGATAAGATTTCATATATACTTCAACCAATTCACCTGAACCCAAATTTTAAGCTGGATAATACATCATTTAACCTTTCAAATTATCCCCTTATAAAAAATATTAAGGTTTGGACATTTCTGAAATATAAAGACGTGTCCCTGGCTGAACTACATAAGATTCTGAATGTCAACTATACTTATACTACAATACTACGCCAAATAAGGGATGTGGTTATAGATAATCGCAATATTATGAAGCCAAGAGAACAAGATCTCAATAATTTGGAATTGATAATTAAAACATTATTACTACCTGAGAAAATGTTGTCAAAATCTTATAATTTATTAACTAAATTAATATAAGATTCATCATGTCTTTTCTCGAACTTTTGGGTTATTCATAACCCTCATTTAACAGACAACCAAAAACTTTTGGCCATTAGAAATACTCTGGAATACTCTCCTTTCAAGAATTTGGTTTATACCCAACTGATGATTAATAACAATGCTTCTTATACTCCTTCCAAACTTAACAAATTTGACGTGAACAAGTCTCCATCATGCCCTTGTTGCTCTTTTCCCAAAGCCGACCTTTTACACATTTTTTGGTATTGCCACTTTTTACATAAACTTTGGACTTCCTTGAAAGTAAGGTTACAGAAAATGGGGTACCATAAATCCACTTTATCATGGGAAATTGCAGTCTTACACATTCCCATGATTCATCTCTCTAAATTGGATACTCATGTGCTGGTATTCATTTGTTCTCTTATTAAACTGTACATTACCAAAAACTGGCTTGATCGCACTAAATTAAATTGGAATGCTTTTAGAACAATGGCATATTTGTATATTTATGCACACAAAACTATTTGGAAGAGTCCTAAGAAAAGGGTTTTAAATAATAAAGTTTTAGAGAAGGTCCTCTTCATTATTAATAGTGATTAATAGTTATCATATTCATTGTCACAATACATTATGTGGATTTATTTACTCTCATACTTCACTTTCTCATTTTGGCTATAGTCTCATTTCATATTTTGATTCTTGGTTATCAATTGTATATATTGTATATATTGTTAGATATTGTTTTGCTCTCACCTTCATGAGTTGAAATCCATTATTACAAGGTGTATAAATTCAATCAACTCATATATGATAAGATTTATAATGTTTTGATGTTTTGTTTTGTTATGTCATACTTTATAAATCAATAAAAAGATTTTTGAGAAAAAAAAAAGAAGCAGAGCTAAAAATGTTTGCAGCAAACTAACCTCTTTCTGAGAATATAACGTGGTGCTAAGTCTGATCAAAATATCCTGAGATGAATAAGACAATCACAAATTACATCAAGGCACTGAGTTTCTATAAATGTAACAGGAAACAATTTTGCAAATCCATTAATAATTACATAAGGAGAGAAAAGGACTATATAATGCAGAAAAGGCAGTCACAATATGTAATGCTGGGAGAGACAGAAAAAGAGCCTGTCAAGATAAGACTTAAAGGAAACAAAAATGGTACACATAGTTGTAGAGATCACTGGAGGAAGACTTAAGGATAGACAGATTTATCAATCTACCCTGTAAGAAAAACACATAATGCATTCCAGCTTAGTACAACAACAGCACAGCCTGACAACCCACAGAGCACCAGTATAACTACAATCGTCACAATGAGAAGCAGGTGGACACCCTGTGGTAGAAATGGTGTCCCATGTGGTAAAAGGAAAAAGCAATCAACAAGGGAGGGTGGCCTAATGGTTAAGGTGTTTGCCTTGCAAACACAAGGTGCAGGGTTTGAGTCTCACAAGGGATTATTGGCTAGGCTTAAAATGGCTTGCAAGGGCAGTTAGCTTAGTACTAATCTATGAACCTATAATCTATGAACCTATGAACCTATGAACAAAAGTCAAAAAATGATTGTCCAAGAAGAGACATAGATGCAATAAAGTGGACTGTTGAGAATAAGAAAGAGATTATGTATCATTATTACACAGCAAAGACCAGAATTTCTACTGAAAGGATGTGAAGCAAAAAAAAGAAAGAAATTAGAGGAAAGAAAAGTACTTGTAAAAGAAAACCATTAACAGCTACAAATAGTAATTTAATATCATTGATACAATAGATCAGAACAAAACATTGCCTAGATAAAGAAACATTGTGCACCTGGAAAAGAAAGTAAAAAAAAAGTTAGAAAAACTCAGAGATTATCAAAAGTTATAAAAAGAAACACGGACATGGAAAACAAAACAAAACTTGATATGGAGCATTTTTGTATGCAGGAAAAAAGACAAACTAATCAGTATGAAAATGTAGCTCCAAATACATATCTGTAGAGGAATACAGTCATAGACATCCATATATGATAAATTTCACAATAAAAAATAAGATCCCAAATGTAATATGTAACTGAAAAAAAAATAAGAAAGAAAGAAATGTAATGAGGAAATAGAGTTCAAAGTGACAGACCAACTGCAATGTGAAGGACCTTGTGAGGAAACTGCCACAGGCAACATGGCAAGATAATGGGCCAGTGAGTTATTAAATGGAGCAGGATGCACATGTATTTTTTTGTTTTACACAATCAGTCATTCATTCTTTTCTGATATCTGTGTGAAATATAAGATTAAGTTCTGTGTGCTATTTTATTTCCTGAGAACTATGATGGACAAAGTAAGAGCTCTGAAGAACTGGTTTACCAAGACAGTTTATATAAGTAGTTTACACAAAGCTATATCAGATGCTGTGAACTGACTATTTTTAATGCACTTATGCAATCCTATGGAAGTAGAAAGTTAGGGTTTTACCTCTGCTGCAATATGGCAGTCCCTTTGTGCCACATGTTTAATTGTGTGTGTGTGCATGGACATGTATGCGTGCATGTATGTGTGTATGTGTACATGTGTTTTATGGAGTATGCTTGTAAGTGTGTAAGACCATGCGTGTTTTGTCCATGGATGTACTTCACTGCTCAAGTGAGTGTGTGTGTGTGTGTGTGTGTGTGTGTGTGTGTGTGTGTGTGTGTGTGTGTGTGTGTGTGTGTGAATGTGCATAAGTATGTCTCTAGGGCATTCTGCAGCATCTGTGTGCTTCTGCTGAATCAATGTATAGATGATTTTTCCTCTGAAATTGTGATGTCTGTATAATTTGCTTCACACAATGGAAGGTATATAGCACTTCAAATGCTCGTATGCTGCATGTATTATTAACTTCACCTAGTTCCCTTTGAATCCCAAATCAACAGCAACTTAATGCACTGATTTCTGCTCATTAGGAAGCTCAACTCAGTGACAAAGAAAAAGCAAACATTTTTTTCTTGTAGGGCAATTCCCCCTCCACAAACTCAGAAAGCACCCATATGTATACTCACACACAGTGTGTGTGTGTGTGTGTGTGTGTGTGTGTGTGTGTGTGTGTGTGTGTGTGTGTGTGAATGTACCATCTTCACAGCTGTGCTAAGTCAGACTAAAAGAAGGAAAAAGAAAATCACTGTCAGCAGATACCTTCTGTCTGTACCTCCAAAATACAGGAGTCAAGGAGTTCAGCATCACAGATTCAGATTCAGCCAGATGGAACTTCATCAAGTTGCACATCAATGAGGTCTAAAGATAGTACAGATACATCAGCCCTACTTTATGTTTTCACTTATTTTTTTTTTACCCTCTTCTTTTAAGCAGCTAAGACATTTAGGCACAGCTACCTCCTTTGGGGGTCTTATAGAATATTTTGTAGTTAACTGACTTGTTAATAGCTGCATAGTTCATAAGCAGAGACTGATAGAATCTAAGCCTTAGTAACTCATTTTAATAAACTGCTAGAGCTCTGTTCTAAATATATTTTTATATGTTTGCCCCATGAACCAGGACTGTCATTCTTAAATATAAGATGAATAAAGCTAAAAAAACATGACATACTTTTCTAAAACAGAATTGTCACTTTATAAGATGAGAAAAAGTCAAATTGGCCATGTTAAATTCAAATGCATTGTTGCTTTCAATAAAAAGTAACCCATTTTCCATGTAATGGATTCACTTTTATTGAATTTCTTTGCAAGCGTACAATGATTATTACTGCAATAATGATAGCCTTGTTTTATTAAGACCATTTTAAAGAGTATTAGAGTTTTAGACCACTGTGATTTTCTCCAGTGCCTGATTTCACAGAATAATATGCAAATGAGGGAACAGGGCTATAATTACACCATGAGATGCCTATTTTATTAGCAGTTTCATAATTAAGGCAGGGCTGAGGTGACATTAAATTAGAGAGAAGTCTCAAATCTTGTATTTCATTCTACAACAGCTATAGATATACGACATACACAATGATTACCCAAAGGCAGAACACGCTGACTCCAAAGGCCAAAGAATTACAAAAGTTCTCTTTTTTTTTGTAGAAACTGATTGTTACTGTCAGAATGAATATTCATATGTATAACCAGGAGGTAATATTACAGACAAAATGAATATGTTAAAACCCAAGTAAAAATAGACTCATACTTACATATACCAAAGGTGGTAAAAGGAATATATTACAATTATTCTCCTATTGTGTGCTATTCTTTACTATGTGCCTGTGTGGGTGGATGACTGAATATTTGCTGTTCTGTCTTTCTCTCTGTTCAGGCAAAGTTGTAAAGAGTAAGGTCACTTTCAGTATTCTACTTTGCAAAGATGCTAGAACACTTACCAAATATCCATAAATCAGTTTGTTTCAATTTTCATTGCCTTATTTTTAAAATGTATCATCTTTCCTCTTCATGACAGCTGTGCAAGTGGTGACTTTGTGTTATCAAAAAGTCTATGAGCTTAATACACTTGTGACAAATATCATGTTCCCATTATTCCTTTATAGTTTATTCTGCAGCTAGCCCGCAGTAATGCTAACAGCTGTTTCCTGCTGCAGGAAGGCTACTTTCAGTGGTCTGAGGAACCTAAAATGTCTACCAGGGTTAGTTATCATCATTCTCCTACCAGCAGTCGTTACACATAACAGTTACAGCATCATGAATAATCCTCGTTTAACAGTTCATTAATTAATTAATCAATTTAACATAATGTGATAAACTGTGTCATTTTGGATATTTGCTAACCTTTAATAATTTCCATCTTGCATTAAGAATGGTCAGTTAATTAAATACTAACCTACTGTGCAAGCAGGTCATTCCAGTGTGTGCAAAAATATCCAGTTATCATGAAAATTAATGAATGCTACTTTCACCCTGTGTACTTAAAAGCATCAAGATAAACTCTTTAGCAATTATAAAGGTACCAGTTTTCATCATGAAGTTCAAACCTTCACAAAGCCCAAGCTAATTAATAAAATAAAATGTGGAAATTAAACTGGTAATGATCAGTTAACAATGTTGGAGAAAATAATGAAGGATCTTCAGAAGTTTTTGCAATGCAACAGTGCAATGCTAAATTACAATGATGTCACAGCATGATGTCACAGCACAATGCAGCCTGGTGCTGCTTGCAAATGAAGTAGGACTGACATAATGCTGGCATTCTGATAAAAGGGCTGCATTCATGTGGCCTATATGGCAAAAAAAACACCCAGTAAGTTGGCAATAAACTCCATAATACAGAGGGATGAGACCCAGACATACCGCCGATGACATAAATTTGATTAGCTTATTGAATACCTGTAGTACCAGATTGGGATAGATGGAACTGAGTGTCTGCTGCTTGGTCACATATGCTGTTGGGCTGGGAGCCATCTGTAGCTTTTCACATAGGTAATATCTATCAGGATCACTAGGTGTTCGCTCAGTGGAGTTCTGAGCTGACCGAGTTCACACAACCTTAGTGCATTTGCACAACATAGCTGAGGTAATACAAGCATGCAGAAGGAAGTAGAAATTTTGTGCTTAGAGGAGCAACCATGGGGAAAAATGTTGGCTGCATCCCCAAGACCAGAAAGCTGGCCTTTGCCACCTGATTCTTGCTGGGGAGCAGAGGGATGATGGACATTCTCAGGCTGGAATGAATAGGTTGTAGTACAGGCATCTAGCAAAGGAGTATCTGGTTGCCATTTTATCAGAGTGAATTAACCAGTAGGCAAGAACATAGGATCCATTAGGCAAAGTCAAGGAGGGGGGCAAAAATAGATAATTAAGCAAAGAAACAAATAACCTAAGAATATGATGGTGTGCCCAAGGGCATCATAGCAGCACGTTTGGCACTATAAGCAGTAGCCAACACAGCAATGTAACTTAGCTTTTCAAAAAATTCTCATGTGTACTCTCATATAAAAATCTCATATAAAATCTCATATATAAATTCATGTAGAACCCATGTAAAGTCTCATAGTATATCTCATGTAGAACATTTCATGAAACAGTGATAAATGAAAAATATATATAATTATGTAAATATAATTGAATAACTGAATTAGTGAAATAAAATATTGGAAAAATAGGTATGTAGTGTATACATAATAGTAGTATTGTGTAATAAGGGTATTATAAAAGTGTCTGTTTATACTTAGTATCTTGTTTTTAATTATTATTTATTTTATTTTTTATTTTTTGTTTTTACCCTGTTAGCCCTCAATTTAAGGGCTGGTAATAATGATGGTCATTCATCCCTGGGGGTGTGTTAGAATCCAAATGGAGTTGCCAGATCAATTCTCTATAATGAAGTTGTGTTTCCCAATCTCCTCCTCTACTGTTCTTAGGCATCATTTCTAATATCCAAAACTTAAAGTTAGCTCCCAAGCAAGGAAGTGTGTGTCTATATAGAGCATTTGTTTCCCTTTTTCTGTTTATATCGTACATGTCCTCATATATTCTTTGTCTCAGATGTCTCTCTGTCTTACCTACATAGTATCCCCAACATGAGGTACAGTAGGCTAAATATACTACCCCACTAGTGTAACAAGTGAAGTGGTGTTTACTTTTAAATGTCGTAGGGATAGAAGGTAGCATTAGTTCCTCTGTATTTGTAATAAATGTACATTGGGAGCATCTCCCACAATGAAAAATACCCTTTTTATTTTTATCATTGTCCTGTTCATTCATTTCATAATGTACCTTTGTTGAACATGGAGACTAATATAGTAAGCAACTCTTCAAACTATAATCCAGCTACCATTGGGACTAGTACCCCAAACACCACAGCATATCAAAATACACCTTTTTTTGTCATGACTTATAGTATTTATACATATTCAATAAGAAAACTTATAAATAATACATGGGATATTTTTAAAACTATGCCTAATAGACTGGAAAATTTTAATAGACAGATTACTTACAGTTTTAGGAGAGGTCCCAACTTAAAAAACTTGTATGAAATGAATGAACAGGACAATGATAAAAATAAAAAGGGTATTTTTCATTGTGGGAGATGCTCCCAATGTACATTTATTACAAATACAGAGGAACTAATGCTACCTTCTATCCCTACGACATTTAAAAGTAAACACCACTTCACTTGTTACACTAGTGGGGTAGTATATTTAGCCTACTGTACCTCATGTTGGGGATACTATGTAGGTAAGACAGAGAGACATCTAAGACAAAGAATATATGAGCACATGTATGATATAAACAGAAAAAGGGAAACAAATGCTCTATAGAGACACACACTTACTTGCTTGGGAGCTAACTTTAAGTTTTGGATGTTAGAAATGATGCCTAAGAACAGTAGAGGAGGAGATTGGGAAACACAACTTCATTATAGAGAATTGATCTGGCAACTCCGTTTGGATTCTAACACACCCCCAGGGATGAATGACCATCATTATTACCAGCCCTTAAATTGAGGGCTAACAGCGTAAAAACAAAAAATAAAAATAGAATAAATAATAATTAAAAACAAGATACTAAGTATAAACAGACACTTTTATAATACCCTTATTACACAATACTACTATTATGTATACACTACATACCTATTTTTCCAATATTTTATTTCATTAATTCAGTTATTCAATTATATTTACATAATTATATATATTTTTCATTTATCACTGTTTCATGAAATGTTCTACATGAGATATACTATGAGACTTTACATGGGTTCTACATGAATTTATATATGAGATTTTATATGAGATTTTTATATGAGATTACACATGAGAATTTTTTGAAAAGTTTTTTCTAACTTTACCATGCAAATCAACGTATATATAAGAAATACATAGTTTAAACTTATGGATATATATATATTTTTTTTTTCATGAACTATATAAATATATGTATTTTTTAATGAAAAAACTACTTACTGTACCACTACGCGAAAGCGCTTATTCTTTGTTCTACAATAAATGGTTTTTATTTCATATGGTGACTGCGTATTGGATCTTACTTGTGCTGAAGAAGCTTGATCATGGTGATTGTTCTCACTTTTTATCTACTTCATCTTTTTTGTATTTGGTGAGAACGTCTTTGGCAGTGAGCTGTGTTCTCTGTTTATTATCAGCGTTTCTTGTCATTTGTTCACAACTCAACGCACACGATGGAAGGTTTGAATATTGGTGCTGCTTCTGTTCCAGAGTCGAGGGACACGACTCTTCTTTGGACGAGTCTATTTTTACAGGAATCGAACCCTTTATTGTCGCTGGACCTTAAAGAAGCCGGAGCTTTAGGACAACCGTTGGAAACTGGGGAGAATTTGACAGATTTTCACGACCAACTGAAAATACTGGAGAACAATCTTTATCAAATACAAAGGTACCTATGGCAAAGATTACATTTGGAGGCCTGTTTGTTTCACAAGGTAGTCCCCAGAGGCATGCGGGTTTTCTGCATGCCTACCTATGGGGACTCCCATCCATCTCTACTTAAACAGTGGCAAGACCTGAACATTAATCTAGGTTTCGATTATGTGAAACTATTGCTCAAATATTTTTTGCCATTAGAGACTGACCTTAGAAGTAAAACAGATATGTTGTATCAGAAGATAACAGAATGCTTTACTTCAGACTATTGTAAAGAAAAGCTCTGCCTGGTCTTTTCACAAGTGAAGTCTTTTAGTGATAGATTGGGCAAGACGAAACAACGCAAATTAAGGAGAGACTTTTTGGACTTCCAAAATGGTCATGTATTTGTTTGGCCAAGAAATCAAGATGGTAATTCCAATTTCTCACAGAACGTAACAACTCCAAATGGTAGGAGAGACCGTTTGGAAGCTCCGATTAATATGACATTGATGGCAACTCATGTTAACTCCATTGCACAGACTGAGATTTCTTCTAATAGGGTCAGCAGTTTGGACCCTATTGAGTTTCCGGTTTTAGATACACCTCCTCCGAATCAAGAGGCCTTACAAGGGCATCGTAACCCAGGAGCTATACCGAAGAGTAATAGTACACAAGGAATCACTACTCCCTCTTTTTTACCATACCAAAGGAAATATATCCAAAAACAAAGGGGACGTTCCAACAGCAGGGGGCCGAGAAAACGCTAATACTCAGAAGAAAAGAATGTGCCAAACAGGAAGACCAGGTATTGACTTCTTTGGTCTTCAATTTTTCTAGTACTTGCTATGATAAAAGTATGCTCAGCCTTCTTAATAGAGGGCTTACGTTTATTCCAGCAGCTAGATCATCCTTAGAGGAGTCACTGGTGGACTTGAGATTGTTTTGTAGGTGAGTATGCCTGAAGTTGCTTTTTCCTAACGATAAAGACAGTGACAATAAGACTGAACCTTCGACTCTTTTTAAGAATAGAAGCACTTTTATGCCACCGATGCATCCGATGGTGCAATGCTTTTTGGACTTATGTGAAAAAGATTTTTATGTATTGTTTTCTGAAACACAGAGTAAGAAAGGGAGGTTTTATAATCTTAATACTAATGAAAGTCATGCCTTGGCTAGGCTGAAGAAAGATAAAAGGTTGATAGTGAAACCTGCTGACAAAGGGGGGGGAGTTGTCGTGATGGACACAGATGAATATGTGAAATGTATGAGGGAGTTGCTATCAGATATAACGACTTATAAAACTATATCCATTCAGCAAGTGTCAGCTATTGTACAAACGGTCAAAGATACCATCTATGACCTGTTGCTATGTAGACAAATTAGTGTAGAATTGTATGAATATTTTCTGAAATCCTATCCTGTTATTCCTATTTTGAAGGGGCTTCCTAAGATTCATAAGGAGGTTTGGCCAATACCAATGAGACCGATTGTAGCAGGGGAAGGTTGGATAACTTCCCATATTTCGACCTTCCTGGAGAATATTCTACGACCTGTTATTAATAATTGCTGCACTATCCTTAAAGATACATATCAATTGCTAGAGAGTCTCAATGAACTACATCTAGAAATGAGGAACACACAATACCTTCTGATTACTATGGATGTAGAAAAGCTTTTTACCTCCATCCCGAACGAGATAGGGATACAGTATATCAGGGAATTATTACACAAAGAAACCCATTTCTCTAATGACAGGATTATACTGGTTTCTCAGTTACTGGATATAGTTCTAAATAACAATGTTTTCATGTTTGGAGATGGGTGTTTCCTACAGGCATGGGGGGTCGCCATGGGCACCCCCTGTGCCAATACCAATGCCAATCTGGTAGTCTACTGGTGGGAGAAGTTGTTTTTGTTTCCCCATGAATCCTCGAAATTTATAAAATACTATAAACGTTTTGTAGATTACATACTTATAGTATGGGAAGGTACGAAAGATAGTTTTGACAACTTTTTGAGATATCTACAAACCACTACAGACTTCTTAAGATTCACGGTAGAGAGTTCACATCTACAGGTCAACTTCCTAGATGTTACGCTGAGGCTGACTGAAGGAGGAAAAATTATGCCTACACTATACAGGAAAACTGTATGGAAAAATGCGTTATTAGCTTCTAATAGCATGCACCCTTCATACACTTTTCAGGGCATAGTGAAAAGCCAATTCGTTAGAGTGTCTAGACTTTGTCAAGACAAACATGACCTATTGAAAGAAGCTAATAAAATGGAGCTTCTGTTTAAGGAGAGAGGTTATGATATGGCTATGGTCAAGAGAATAAGGCGGGAAGTTATTGCAGACACTGAATTTACAAGTAAGGATGACTTGGTGTCATCGGGCCGATGTATAAGGAAAGTAACCTCTGGTTCCACTACTCATGGTCAAAGGATGTGTTATGTCATTAAATTTACCAGTGAAATAGAAAGGATTAGGCAAGTAATAAAGAAGAATTGGAATGTTCTTACGGTGAATAAACAAATTAGAGATGTTGTAGGGACTACACCTAGGTTCTGTTACAAAAATAGTAATAATCTTAAGATGCTACTGTGTAATGACCAACATATCACTAATGTGAGGAAACCCAACAACTTATTACTGGGAGACATTACAAATAAAGGTACCTACCCCTGTCTTCATTGTCCTAGGTGCAATAACCTTAGCAAGACACAGTTTTATCAACATCCTAACATGGATTTTGTTTTTAAACCTAATCACTATGCCGACTGTAACACAAAGAATGTGATATACCTAGCCACATGCTCCCTCTGTACAGCTTTCTACGTAGGTTTAACTAAGAGGAGATTGAGGGATCGCATCTATGACCACTTATACGACATTCGCAAACAAGAAGAAACCAATGCGCTAGCCAGACATGCAATGGCATGCCACTTGCACTCCTTTACCTTTAGAGTTTTACAGATAGTTACAGTGACCATGAGAGGGGGTGATATTGAAAATATTTTAGCCAAAGCTGAGTTGTATTGGATCCTGAAGTTAGCGGCACATTTGCCACCGGGATTGAATAATTGTGTTTCTCTAAAACCTGTGTTGATTGAACGAAGGTAGCATTATATATAGGCTCCTATTCTTGTGACTTCAATATTTAATTCTTGTCTAAAATAGAAGTATTGACAGTCGATGATCTTTTATGATTTTTCAATATTTTTATTACTCATTATTTACTTCTTAAAAAATTTTTTATTTGTCCTATGTGTCTATCTACCGTAGGACTTAAATATCAACTTTTATATTTTATGTTTACACTAGATTTTTAGTAATGTAAGTTGTTGTGCATTAATACTACAAATGAACGGACGGCTACCCAATTTTAGGAAGGGATATACTTAAAGAATTTCCCATACTTGACTAATGTTATATATGGTCCCTGACCTTCCTGGACACTCTTATATAGACAGTGTATATCACGCAGTGAGGTACATATTTATGTCTATAGTATTAGATATCCATGTATGTAAGGAATATGGATGATCATATCTTAAATTGCAGTTTTAATTGTGCTTTTCTGCTCATTGATAATCGTCACCATCTATTGAGTGTTCTGTTTGACTGTGTTATGATTTTTTATATCAGGGAACACATTCTTGAGGTTAGACTGATGACTAACCTCTCGATTAAACTTCAACATAGAGGCACTAGGACCTCGAAGGGTATCCCTTGGTTCCTGGCCACTATAGTCCTACACCAGCGCACTAACAACACGTGACTGGATTCGCAAATAGATGCTACGTATTAAGCTCTAAACCAACGACGTTCATTGTTGACGTTTTGATATGGTTTACACTCTAGCGAAAAATTTTTTGGACTAATAGTTGGCTCTGCAATGAAGTTTTTGAATATATGTTGTATATACACGTCAGTTGGATATATTTTAAGCTTCAACTTTTTGTTAACAGCGATGGAATGGGGATTTGTTGAAGTAAACTATACACATGAGAATGTCAATAAGTAAGTAGCGAGCTATGGTACATATTGAGTAATTCAGTCTTTTAACAGTTTTTAATAATAAGTTGATGTTGTGATTACCACTATTATTGTATATTTATGCTCTGTACAGGGTAGAGTGTTTATCTTTGATATAATGACATGCAATACTTGATTTGGGGAAGTACTGAAGGGAAGCGTATGGAGGACAATGCACTGTGGATTAAGTTTCATTATTAATTAAGACGCAAATAAGTGATTGAACTAATGAGCCCGCCAAAAAGCTAGGTATTTAAATGGGGATTTGTTTTGTGTAATTGTATCTGATGAAGCGTAGCTAGCACTACGCGAAAGCGCTTATTCTTTGTTCTACAATAAATGTTTTTTATTTCATATGGTGACTGCGTATTGGATCTTACTTGTGCTGAAGAAGCTTGATCGTGGTGATTGTTCTCACTTTTTATCTACTTCATCTTTTTTGTATTTGGTGAGAACGTCTTTGGCAGTGAGCTGTGTTCTCTGTTTATTATCAGCGTTTCTTGTCATTTGTTCACAACTCAACGCACACGATGGAAGGTTTGAATATTGGTGCTGCTTCTGTTCCAGAGTCGAGGGACACGACTCGTCTTTGGACGAGTCTATTTTTACAGGAATCGAACCCTTTATTGTCGCTGGACCTTAAAGAAGCCGGAGCTTTAGGACAACCGTTGGAAACTGGGGAGAATTTGACAGATTTTCACGACCAACTGAAAATACTGGAGAACAATCTTTATCAAATACAAAGGTACCTATGGCAAAGATTACATTTGGAGGCCTGTTTGTTTCACAAGGTAGTCCCCAGAGGCATGCGGGTTTTCTGCATGCCTACCTATGGGGACTCCCATCCATCTCTACTTAAACAGTGGCAAGACCTGAACATTAATCTAGGTTTCGATTATGTGAAACTATTGCTCAAATATTTTTTGCCATTAGAGACTGACCTTAGAAGTAAAACAGATATGTTGTATCAGAAGATAACAGAATGCTTTACTTCAGACTATTGTAAAGAAAAGCTCTGCCTGGTCTTTTCACAAGTGAAGTCTTTTAGTGATAGATTGGGCAAGACGAAACAACGCAAATTAAGGAGAGACTTTTTGGACTTCCAAAATGGTCATGTATTTGTTTGGCCAAGAAATCAAGATGGTAATTCCAATTTCTCACAGAACGTAACAACTCCAAATGGTAGGAGAGACCGTTTGGAAGCTCCGATTAATATGACATTGATGGCAACTCATGTTAACTCCATTGCACAGACTGAGATTTCTTCTACTAGGGTCAGCAGTTTGGACCCTATTGAGTTTCCGGTTTTAGATACACCTCCTCCGAATCAATATGCCTTACAAGAGCATCGTAACCCAGGAGCTATACCGAAGAGTAATAGTACACAAGGAATCACTACTCCCACTTTTTTACCATACCAAAGGAAATATATCCAAAAACAAAGGGGACGTTCCAACAGCAGGGGGCCGAGAAAACGCAAATACTCAGAAGAAAAGAATGTGCCAAACAGGAAGACCAGGTATTGACTTCTTTGGTCTTCAATTTTTCTAGTACTTGCTTTGATAAAAGTATGCTCAGCCTTCTTAATAGAGGGCTTACGTTTATTCCAGCAGCTAGATCATCCTTAGAGGAGTCACTGGTGGACTTGAGATTGTTTTGTAGGCGAGTATGCCTGAAGTTGCTTTTTCCTAACGATAAAGACAGTGACAATAAGACTGAACCTTCGACTCTTTTTAAGAATAGAAGCACTTTTATGCCACCGATGCATCCGATGGTGCAATGCTTTTTGGACTTATGTGAAAAAGATTTTTATGTATTGTTTTCTGAAACACAGAGTAAGAAAGGGAGGTTTTATAATCTTAATACTAACGAAAGTCATGCCTTGGCTAGGCTGAAGAAAGATAAAAGTTTGATAGTGAAACCTGCTGACAAAGGGGGGGGGGGGTTGTCGTGATGGACACAGATGAATATGTGAAGTGTATGAGGGAGTTGCTATCAGATATAACGACTTATAAAACTATATCCATTCAGCAAGTGTCAGCTATTGTACAAACGGTCAAAGATACCATCTATGACCTGTTGCTATGTAGACAAATTAGTGTAGAATTGTATGAATATTTTCTGAAATCCTATCCTGTTATTCCTATTTTGAAGGGGCTTCCTAAGATTCATAAGGAGGTTTGGCCAATACCAATGAGACCGACTGTAGCAGGGGAAGGTTGGATAACTATATTTCGACCTTCCTGGAGAATATTCTACGACCTGTTATTAATAATTGCTGCACTATCCTTAAAGATACATATCAATTGCTAGAGAGTCTCAATGAACTACATCTAGAAATGAGGAACACACAATACCTTCTGATTACTATGGATGCAGAAAAGCTTTTTACCTCCATCCCGAACGAGATAGGGATACAGTATATCAGGGATTTATTACACAAAGAAACCCATTTCTCTAATGACAGGATTATACTGGTTTCTCAGTTACTGGATATAGTTCTAAATAACAATGTTTTCATGTTTGGAGATGGGTGTTTCCTACAGGCATGGGGGGTCGCCATGGGCACCCCCTGTGCCAATACCTATGCCAATCTGGTAGTCTACTGGTGGGAGAAGTTGTTTTTGTTTCCCCATGAATCCTCGAAATTTATAAAATACTATAAACGTTTTGTAGATGACATACTTATAGTATGGGAAGGTACGAAAGATAGTTTTGACAACTTTTTGAGATATCTACAAACCACTACAGACTTCTTAAGATTCACGGTAGAGAGTTCACATCTACAGGTCAACTTCCTAGATGTTACGCTGAGGCTGACTGAAGGAGGAAAAATTATGCCTACACTATACAGGAAAACTGTATGGAAAAATGCGTTATTAGCTTCTGATAGCATGCACCCGGCATACACTTCTCAGGGCATAGTGAAAAGCCAATTCGTTAGAGTGTCTAGACTTTGTCAAGACAAACATGACCTATTGAAAGAAGCTAATAAAATGGAGCTTCTGTTTAAGGAGAGAGGTTATGATATGGCTATGGTTAAGAGAATAAGGTGGGAAGTTATTGCAGACACTGAATTTACAAGTAAGGATGACTTGGTGTCATCGGGCCGATGTATAAGGAAAGTAACCTCTGGTTCCACTACTCATGGTCAAAGGATGTGTTATGTCATTAAATTTACCAGTGAAATAGAAAGGATTAGGCAAGTAATAAAGAAGAATTGGAATGTTCTTACGGTGAATAAACAAATTAGAGATGTTGTAGGGACTACACCTAGGTTCTGTTACAAAAATAGTAATAATCTTAAGATGCTACTGTGTAATGACCAACATATCACTAATGTGAGGAAACCCAACAACTTATTACTGGGAGACATTACAAATAAAGGTACCTACCCCTGTCTTCATTGTCCTAGGTGCAATAACCTTAGCAAGACACAGTTTTATCAACATCCTAACATGGATTTTGTTTTTAAACCTAATCGCTATGCCGACTGTAACACAAAGAATGTGATATACCTAGCCACATGCTCCCTCTGTACAGCTTTCTACGTAGGTTTAACTAAGAGGAGATTGAGGGATCGCATCTATGACCACTTATACGACATTCGCAAACAAGAAGAAACCAATGCGCTAGCCAGACATGCAATGGCATGCCACTTGCACTCCTTTACCTTTAGAGTTTTACAGATAGTTACAGTGACCATGAGAGGGGGTGATATTGAAAATATTTTAGCCAAAGCTGAGTTGTATTGGATCCTGAAGTTAGAGGCACATTTGCCACCGGGATTGAATAATTGTGTTTCTCTAAAACCTGTATTGATTGAACGAAGGTAGCATTATATATAGGCTCCTATTCTTGTGACTTCAATATTTAATTCTTGTCTAAAATAGAAGTATTGACAGTCGATGATCTTTTATGATTTTTCAATATTTTTATTACTCATTATTTACTTCTTAAAAATTTTTTTATTTGTCCTATGTGTCTACCTACCGTAGGACTTAAATATCAACTTTTATATTTTATGTTTACACTAGATTTTTAGTAATGTAAGTTGTTGTGCATTAATACTACAAATGAATGGACGGCTACCCAATTTTAGGAAGGGATATACTTAAAGAATTTCCCATACTTGACTAATGTTATATATGGTCCCTGACCTTCTTGGACACTCTTATATAGACAGTGTATATCACGCAGTGAGGTACATATTTATGTCTATAGTATTAGATATCCATGTATGTAAGGAATATGGATGATCATATCTTAAATTGCAGTTTTAATTGTGCTTTTCTGCTCATTGATAATCGTCACCATCTATTGAGTGTTCTGTTTGACTGTGTTATGATTTTTTATATCAGGGAACACATTCTTGAGGTTAGACTGATGACTAACCTCTCGATTAAACTTCAACATAGAGGCACTAGGACCTCGAAGGGTATCCCTTGGTTCCTGGCCACTATAGTCCTACACCAGCGCACTAACAACACGTGACTGGATTCGCAAATAGATGCTACGTATTAAGCTCTAAACCAACGACGTTCATTGTTGACGTTTTGATATGGTTTACACTCTAGCGAAAAATTTTTTGGACTAATAGTTGGCTCTGCAATGAAGTTTTTGAATATATGTTGTATATACACGTCAGTTGGATATATTTTAAGCTTCAACTTTTTGTTAACAGCGATGGAATGGGGATTTGTTGAAGTAAACTATACACATGAGAATGTCAATAAGTAAGTAGCGAGCTATGGTACATATTGAGTAATTCAGTCTTTTAACAGTTTTTAATAATAAGTTGATGTTGTGATTACCACTATTATTGTATATTTATGCTCTGTACAGGGTAGAGTGTTTATCTTTGATATAATGATATGCAATACTTGATTTGGGGAAGTACTGAAGGGAAGCGTATGGAGGACAATGCACTGTGGATTAAGTTTCATTATTAATTAAGACGCAAATAAGTGATTGAACTAATGAGCCCGCCAAAAAGCTAGGTATTTAAATGGGGATTTGTTTTATGTAATTGTATCTGATGAAGCGTAGCTAGCACTACGCGAAAGCGCTTATTCTTTGTTCTACAATAAATGGTTTTTATTTCATATGGTGACTGCGTATTGGATCTTACTTGTGCTGAAGAAGCTTGATCGTGGTGATTGTTCTCACTTTTTATCTACTTCATCTTTTTTGTATTTGGTGAGAACGTATTTGGCAGTGAGCTGTGTTCTCTGTTTATTATTATTACTTACTGTACCACTTCACAAACTAACGTGACTTTTATTGTTAACTATATATATACTTAGAGTTACATATATACACCAACAAAAGTATACAAGCGTATTTATGTGTTATTTTAACTCTTTTTTTAACTCTTTTGTAACCTATTTTAAACTTTGAACTTTAAGGCAACATTATTTGTTATTAATTGTTTTAAATTATCAATTATTGAATTAACCAATAAGAAGATGTATAAAAGCCCTTGTGTTGCAATAACATTCATTCTGATGAAGTTTCCGGTCAGGAAATGAACGCGCTTAATCGACTTGTACTGTGTTTGTGTAATTAAATTTCTTTCTATTACGGACTGCAGAGTCTTGCGAGAGGATTATTTCTGACATTTTGAGACTTATTGTTCTTTCAACATTGTGAGACTGCCTTCATCGGTTTCCTGTAATCAGGGAATTTAGTACTGTTTACTGGTTTTTGTTGGAACTGTTTCCCATACCTTCCATTTCTTCTTTTATTACTAGTTTTGTTTTAATGGAAGCACAGGATTACCGAGGAGCCTCACGTAATATGAATGAACGGTCTCTCATACGGGAACTCACTAGGCTTATCCAAGCCTTTACACAACCGGATACCAGCACACAGGAAGCTGACGACCCTATTCCATGTGCACAACCCGAACGTAGTAAGCGTTCTAACAACAGCAACGCTAACAGAGGAACCCCTACAGGGTCTGTGGTTGCACGTTTTGGAACTAGACTTAACGAGAGGAATACCAATGAGGGAAATGCCACAATGCATACTAATGGGAACAATTTTACACCTGGTTTGGACAAATACACGGATATTAATTTCACTGACTAGCTTAACAGAAGCTTTGGAGCGATAGAAACTCACGGACATGGACACAAAAAACAGGACATTTCATACCTTGATAAATGTAAGCTACTAAAAAAATACATATTAAAATTCAAAAATTTGAACTTGGATAATTGTTTTTTAACTGAATGTTTAAAAAGGAAACATGTACCGAAAGGCCTTAGACTGAACAAATTTCCTAATGATATTGTTATGGGTTCTACTTTTTACCAAGAAATTGTTGATATTTTAAATAACTGTGGGTTGGCCTTGATAAGAGCTATGATTAACAACAATAAGATTTTAATTGATGAACTGAATGTTAAAATAGAGCATATTAACAAGGAAATTTGTGATGATTTATTGTTTTCTGTGAAAGAATACAAACACAACTATTTTAGATTTTTTAATGATGTTGATAATATTATAGTTAAAAACCATAAGAGAAAAATAGGTAAACTGGATAGGGATGATTGGACTTACCAACATCAACAAGCCTATCCATTGACAAGCAGTGATAGGAAGCAATTTAATAACAAAAGGCATTTTAGTAATACTAAGAACAACTTTTCACATACTAACAATTACAATACTAGGTCACACCAAGGGGGATGGGTTAACAAAGACCACCAGACCAATTGGGACACTATTAGAGATATACAAGACCATCAAGAAGAATTTTACAATTCTTATACAGATACCCCTTTAGAACAGGAAGGACCGTGGAGGTCAGAGCGAATAAGGAATTTACATATACACCCTACTTATGCACAAGTGACAAACAAACAGAATCAGAGATATTAGAAGAATTTATTTTAACAGATGACAACGTTGTACTGGAAGACAATATTAATGAGCCTGAAGATATGTTTACATTGAATGCTCATACAGTTGCGACAGGAATGGCATCTAGGGATTGTATAAACACCTATCAACAAGACAGTGATTTTCACATATATAATTACACTGATATAAGAATTGAAGATGGACATTTTTCTTTATTGAAAAGAGGATTTAACTTTATACCATCTAAAAAATTCAATTTAGCTGAAACCATACTAGATATAAAATCATTTACTAGAAATTTAAATCTAGAAGTCTTAGCTACTTTAAATAAGACACAGAACAATAATACTCCTACCAACGATACTACCAGTGTTAATATACAAAAACCATCTAATATTTTAACAAGGAGAAGTATATATAATCCCCCCTTACAAAATGATATAAGTAATTTTGAAAAAGTGTTAAGTAATGAAGTGAGAACATTTTACCGCCAAAATCAGACTACCTTTTGTAAACCCAACTTGAATACAGAGGAAAGAAGAATCCTGATAGATTTAAAACAACACTATTCAGATGTCAGAATTATGAAGCCTGACAAAGGTGGGGGGGAGGGGTAGTTTTAATGTACAACTGGCTATACCAAACTAAAATGATGGATATTTTAAATGTGGAAGGAAGATATACTATTATTTCTAAAAATGAGTTAAATATAGCATACCATAAAACTGATTTAATAATAGAAGATAATCTAGTACAAGGACTGATAGATGATAGATTATATAGATTTTTTAAAGTAGATAAACCTTTTTTGTCCACTATGTTTGGTATACCTAAGGTGCACAAAAATGTTGAAAACCCACCACTTAGACCTATTGTAACATCAGAAGGTTCAAAAACCCAAACTTTAGCTATCTATGTTGACACAAAATTAAAACCTTTTTACAAGCTACACTCACATATTTTAATTGACTCATGGGATTTGCTTAGTAAAATAAATCAGATACCATTTCAGGCCCAATATACATTTTTAACTATTGATGTTAGAGATTTATTTTCTGTGATTCCACACGATACTGGCTTGGAATGGTTTGAAGCTATGCTTATTGAATTTAAATTCCTTAATAATAATGAGTTTAGATTGGTGTTGGAAAATATCGAAATAGTTCTCAAAAATAATTTTATTTGTTTTCAAGGCAATATTTTCCACAAATTAGATGGTGTTGCAATGGGGGCAGCAAGTGCCCCCATATTTGCTAACATAGTTATGCTTTTTTAGGAACAACATTTTGTTTTTAATTCGCCCTTTATGGAAAATATTGTTCAATATTTCCGTTTCCTGGACAATATATTAATAATATGGAAAGGGACACAGGAAGATATACCAAAAATGATGGAATATCTAAATAATTCAACTTCATTTCTTTGTTTCACACATGAGTATAGTATGGAAGAGACACATTTTTTAGATGTAACTATAACAAAAGATAATATTAGAAACAGATATACATCAAGGATTTTTAGAAAGAAGTGCTTCTCCAACTCCTACCTCCACTACAACAGTTGTCATCCCCCAATACAAAAGAAAAACATCATTAAAGGACAAATGGTTAGAGTGGCTAGAATGACCTCTAACTATTTTGATTTTATTAATGAAATGGACTATGTACACAAACTATTTTTAGAAAGAGGCTACCCAGATTCTATAATTCTTCCTTTAAAGGAAGACGTGATAAGGGAGTGGGGGAAAAAATATGTACCTTTGTTAAATATGGAGACTAATATAGTAAGCAACTCTTCAAACTATATTCCAGCTACCATTGGGACTAGTACCCCAAACACCACAGCGTATCAAAATACGCCTTTTTTTGTCATGACTTATAGTGTTAATACATATTCAATAAGAAAACTTATAAATAATACATGGGATATTTTTAAAACTATGCCTAATAGACTGGAAAATTTTAATAGACAGATTACTTACAGTTTTAGGAGAGGTCCCAACTTAAAAAACTTGTATGAAATGAATGAACAGGACAATGATAAAAATAAAAAGGGTATTTTTCATTGTGGGAGATGCTCCCAATGTACATTTATTACAAATACAGAGGAACTAATGCTACCTTCTATCCCTATGACATTTAAAAGTAAACACCACTTCACTTGTTACACTAGTGGGGTAGTATATTTAGCCTACTGTACCTCATGTTGGGGATACTATGTAGGTAAGACAGAGAGACATCTGAGACAAAGAATATATGAGGACATGTATGATATAAACAGAAAAAGGGAAACAAATGCTCTATAGAGACACACACTTACTTGCTTGGGAGCTAACTTTAAGTTTTGGATGTTAGAAATGATGCCTAAGAACAGTAGAGGAGGAGATTGGGAAACACAACTTCATTATAGAGAATTGATCTGGCAACTCCGTTTGGATTCTAACACACCCCCAGGGATGAATGACCATCATTATTACCAGCCCTTAAATTGAGGGCTAACAGGGTAAAAACAAAAAATAAAAAATAAAATAAATAATAATTAAAAACAAGATACTAAGTATAAACAGACACTTTTATAATACCCTTATTACACAATACTACTATTATGTATACACTACATACCTATTTTTCCAATATTTTATTTCACTAATTCAGTTATTCAATTATATTTACATAATTATATATATTTTTCATTTATCACTGTTTCATGAAATGTTCTACATGAGATATACTATGAGACTTTACATGGGTTCTACATGAATTTATATATGAGATTTTATATGAGACTTTTGAAGAGGGCCAAGGAGGTGCTCTGCTTGACATGTATGGGCAGTCTATTCCAGAGTCCAGGGAGTCTCTGGGTCAGGAACCTATCCCTCCAGCATGTTTTGTTTATTGTGATGACAAGGTTTAGATCCCTGGAGCATGTGGCTCTGAGAGATTGGGATTTCTTTAAGTGTAGCATGTCCAACAGCTCTAGGTTTGACATTGCCTTGTATGTTAAGCAGAGATTGCCTCTGAGTAGACGATATGTGACAGAGTATAGCTGGAGTGTTTTAAGGCAGTCAGCATAGGGCATCTGCTTTAGGCCTGAGATTCTTTTAGTGAGTTATTTCTGTGGCCTTTCCAGTTATTGCAGATGTCTTGAGAGGTACATACCAAATGGGGCGTTGTATTCTATAATGGGTCTAATGAGGGATGAGTACAGTGGGACAATGACCTCCTTTTTCCTGAATGAAAAGCCCTTAGTGATGAGGTGTGCTACATAAAAGGATTTCCAGACTGTTGTGGTGATGTAGTTATTGAAAAACGAACAACTAGTCGGCCACTACCGTCTATGTAATGTAAAATAATGCAGCAGGTAAACAGAACACGAACCAGGGATCCACGTATTTAATGAAGTAACAAAAGTGCTATGACATACAAAAAAGCTGTAACATAGATTTTGAAAATAGCTTCTGGTTAAGCGCTTTCATCTGTTCATACAGACTTCTTCAGAACAATTCATACATAAAACGGACATGTTTCTAAAAACTTTTTGGCGCCAATGCTGCCATCAACAATTTAAAGTGCTAGTGTGCAAAAATATATGTCATTGCCTGAAAGACTCTTAAAATGTACCCTAAACCATTATATTCTAAACACTCTATCACAATATATTCATCTAATACAAATGTAAAAAATAATTTAAAATTGATTTTATATATATATATATATATATATATATATATATATATATACACACACACACACACACACACACACACACACACACACACACACACACACACACACACACACACACTCTAATTCTAAGACTAACAAAGCATTTAAAACAATTATAAACTATTATAAACTATTACAAATATATTATAAGGTGATGAAATTAATGTATTGTACTTATATTTATTGTATGAATGGTGTATATCTATACCTGTTGCAAAAAAGGTTTAATAGTAATGAAATCATTAATTCCAGGCTCTCTAGTAGCATCAGTCAGTATTTGCCATACACTCTCTCTTCTCCATAGGAGTGCTTTATAATTCCCCCCACGGGGTGATATATTAATTTGATCAATTATGACAAATTTGAATACATGCGTATCTCCACATTTGTCAATATGTCGAATCAATGCATTATTCATGTCTTTAACCCTAATTTTATATGAATGATCATATATATGCTTCCTAAATTGCCTTTCGGTCTTTCCTATATAAAATGCTGTGCATGACATGCACTTTGCCATATATATGATATTCTTGCTATTAAAATTACCTGCTCTAAATTTAACATATGTCTTATTGACATCATTCAGCTTACATCCTTCTATTTCATATATAGCATAACATTGTTTACAAAACCCACATTTTTTAGTACTAGTACTTTTACTTATATTATATCTATCTGTCTTATTCTCCTTAATTTCTAATTGTCTCTTTATATTCATACCCATTTTATTGATAAAACACGGACTTTCTCCTATTACTTTTTTAATCTCTTCATCAACTACTAACATGTCCCAGTGTTGTCTAATAATATCTCTTATGTATTTCACATAAGGTGAATAAGTTAACACACACACTCTGCTAAAATTCATATCCGCGGACAATTCTGTGCTTAATTTTATATTTGTCAGATCTTTCCCTAATAAGGGTGGGTATTTTTTATCCCATTCACCAATAACATAAGTAGAAATATCATTCAGAATAGACAACGGATATCCCCTGTTAGCAAACATAGATTTAATATACCTAATTTCTTTTTCCATTATTTCAAACTTAGATGATATGCGGGCAGCCCTTATACACTGACCTTTAAATATATTTTTTAACATTTGCTTAGAGTGATTACTACTATATTCCAGATACTCATTGGAAAAAGTGTCTTTCCTGTATATTTCTGACTGAAATCCTTCATTAGTGTGACTAATATATGTGTCCAAATAGGCTATGCCATTTTTACTAACATTGTATGTAAATTTAAAAAAAATCACTGGTGTTATTTAAATATTCAGCAAACTGGGTAATCATATCTACTGGTCCATTCCACAACACAAATATATCATCAAGAAACCTAGAATAATACGACATATGTTGATAATACTCACTATTGAATATGTGGTTTGTTTCCATAGGTTCATAGGTTCATACTAGGCTATCTGCCCGAGGGCATTTATAAGCCTAGCCCATAGTTTTGTGGCTTACGCCACCCCTTAGTTTGGAGAAATTATGCCCATTATTTAGCTGTGCCTCTGTCGAGCAGTGACACTGAGGTAACCCCTGGGGTGTATCTGCGATCTCCCATCCATTGGTCAAGATTCCCCTTGAACAAGGCCAGCGAGGTGCTCTGCCTCACATAAACCGGGATTTTGTTCCACAGCATAGGGAGTCTTTGGGTGATGAATCTATCCCTCCAGCACGTCCTATTAATAACCGTGTCGAGGTTTAAGTCACCCGCCCTTGTGGCTCTAAGGGATCTAGATTTTTTGAGATGAAGCATATTCATCAAATCTGGGTTTGACATAGCCTTGTATGTCAGGCACAGATCACCTCTGAGCAAGCGGTACGCAAATGAATATAACTGGAGTTCTTTCAGTCGGGCAGCATAAGACAGATTTTTGAGACCCTTTATCCTTTTGGTGAGGAACTTTTGTGGCCTCTCCAGCTGCTGCAAGTGTCAGGTCAGATACATTCCGAATGGGGCATTGTACTCGATCATTGGTCTGATGAGTGATGAGTATAGGGAGACTATGACTTCCCTTGATCTAGATGTGAATCCCTTCATGATAAGGTGGGCAATGTAGAAGGTCTTCCTAACTACTTTAGCAATATGAGTGTCGAATGAAAGGCTACTGTCAACCTGGGTTCACAGGTCCCTAATAACTTCTTCTGTGTTCAGGGGATTGCCACCTATATGGTAGCTAGGGGTAACCTTATTTTTCCCGAAGGGTATGACTATGCATTTCTTGGCATTTAACTTGAGGCCATGGCTCTGGCACCAGTTATCCGTTTCTGTGAGACCCTTCTGAAGGATATCTGTGTCGGATGTGTTTTCAACTACGGCGCCCAGTTTGCAGTCATCTGTGAACTTTGTCAGCCATAACCCTCCTGTGTTTGCTTGTACTTCAGAAAAGTAGATGCCAAACAAGAGTGGGCCCAGGACTGAGCCCTGTGGGACACCACTTGTGACAGGCTTAGAGTCTGACATGGCGCCAGCAACTCTGACCCTGTGGGTTCTGTCTCTAAGCCAGTTTGCAACCCATCTTGTAATGTATGGGTTTACATTTAAGTTGATGAGTTTTTCAATGATACCCGAGTGGGGTATTGTATCGAAAGCCTTTGCCAGGTCTAGGTAGGCTGTATGGACTGCCTTTCCCTTGTCAATGGCCTTGGTGACTGTTTTGAAAAAGTCAACCAAGTTTAAAAGGCATGATCTGCCTTTGACAAAGCCAAACTGGGTTGGATCCAAAGTCTGCAAATTCCCTATGTCTTTATTTATGAGATCCATTATGATCCTTTCCATGGCTTTGCAGATCAGGCTTGTCAAGCTAATGGGACGGTAATTTCCAGGGTCAGTGGAGGCACCGCCTTTGTGGAGTGGGACCACAGTCGCTGTGCGCCACTCCCTGGGTACGTATCCGGAGGTGAGACTAAGATTAAACAGCTGTCCTAACTGTGGGTTTAATTCCTCGTTGAGTTCATGGAGCACACAGCCGGGGACACCATCAGGTCCCATGGATGCTGTGTTCTTTGCCTTGGAGAGAGCAGTTCTCACCTGAGCGTTAGAGATGTTTGGGGGGCTACAATCATTTGGTATAGATATCTCTCCTTTAGGCGAGGAGGGTGGGGAGAAGTTTGCACTGAACCTGTCAGCCAGTATGTTGGCAATGTCTGTAGGATCAGTAATCTTCACATCATTTTGAACTAATTCTGAGCATATCTGGGAGTTTCCTCCTAGGTTTCTGACATAGCTAAAGAATGCCTTATGGTTGTCTTTAGAGTCCTTAGCTATTTTTTTTTTTCAAAATTAGCTTTGGATGATTTTATGAGAGCTCTTAGCTTTTTACTTATAGTGATCAGCGGTGTCTTACATTTTAAGGATTTTGCTCTATCTTGTAGTAGCTTTCTCCTTTTGTTGTAGAGTTTGTTTATGGCTGGGGTCCACCAGACTGGATGCTTGCCTTTGGTACAAAGAGTCTTTGTTTTGCTTGGGATTGCCTGATCCATGCAGCCCTGCAGGTGCTGGTAGAAGGCATTTGTAAGTGATTCAGCGGTTTGAGTAGTGTTAACCGCCGGCTCAGGGGCCTTAAAGGAGACCACACTAGTCTTTAGGAGTGTGAAGTCGGCTTTGGAGAAGTTCTTTACTGTGGTCTTTTTCATTTCGGGTGGGGGCGGGATGAGGACCTCCAGCGAGATTAGTTTGTGATCAGATCTCACCAGTGAGGGGTATACTTCTGGCATTGAACATTGTGCTCCCATGTTCATGATGATGAGATCAAGTATGTTCTCTCCTCTTGTGGGGATGGTGACTAGTTGTTCCATGGCATTTGAGTTTATGAATTCCAGGAACTTTTGGGCTAGAGTGTATGGTCTTGAGTAGTGTTCCCAGTCTATGTTAGGGTAGTTGAAGTCACCTAGTATGATGGTGTTCGGAGATACATTTATCCCCTCCAGTGTTTTCAGGAAGGCCATATGAGGTTCCTGAGTTTGCGAGGGTGGCCTGTAACATGCTACAATTTGCAGAGCAGTCTTGCCTATGGTTAATTGCACCTGGATGGTTTCCAATGCATCGTGCGATGCCACCAATCTTGAGGTGTGGGTGTCCTTGATGAATATGGATACCCCTCCTCCTTTCTTGGTATTGTCCGGGTTTTGTGGCCGGAACGCATGATATGAGGTAAAACCTGATAGTGCTGGTGTGCTCTCAGGAGCCTTGAACCAGGTTTCTGTCACAGCACAGACATCGATGTTCTCCATACTGAGAAGGGCCTCGAGTGCGTGCATCTTGAGGTTGAGACTTCTGGCATTGAGCAGCATTACCCTTAGTTTCTTTGTTTTGTTCTAGGGTGGTAGGTTTAGAATTTGAGCCTTGCCTAAAAAAGGCACTATGGGGGTGGCAAGAGCCTTTGCCAAAATCCGGAATCCCAGGGGTGACAAATGCAAGCCGTCCCTTGCGAAGCAGCGTGGCTTGTCCAGCATGTCATCCCAGGCAGACAGACATTGGATCCCCTTTGAATGACACCAAAGTTTAAGCCAATTGTTAAAGCTGATCATCTTATCTCTGTATTGTGGCATCATTCTTGGTGAAGGTAGGCTACTGCTCAAGGTCAGGGTCATACCTGCCTGGGCTACATAATCAGAGAGCTCCTCTATGTCTCTTTTCATGTAGTCCAGGGAGGTACGTCTCAGGTCGTTTACACCAGCGTGGACAATGACTGAGTCGTACTTGTACCTGCTGTTGAGAGACCTGAGTGCATGCGTTATGTGGCGGATTCTAGCACCCGACAGGCAGCTTACTGTGACCTTCTCCTTACTCAGTCTGGTGGCGGGACGTCAGTGTGTCTGACTATGGAGTCACCAATGACTAGTGTGTCTGGCATAGTGTTTGGCCTTAAGGGCTGTGACTGCTTGACACTCTGACTGTGTGGTCTATGTGTTGCAGGTGTTGTGTTCTGAGGTGGTAGTTGTTTGGGTGTCTGCTTTGGTGGCCTCTGCTGTTTTGGTAGATTTTTGATCAGAGCCTCCGAGTATGTCTTTGTGTGTTTATTTGTATGATTTGAGGTTGTGATGGTATTATGTGAGACTGGGTCTATAGTGTGTGTGGTTACCTTCTCCTCCTGTCTGGACTTGCTAGTCCTATGTTGAGAGAGCTCAGCCTCCAGTTTGGCCGTATAGTTGCATCTCTCGCATGTATTTGTGTTTTGTGGGAGGAGGAGAGGCTTGTCTGTGTACATGAGGCAATTGTAACATTGCCTCAATAATCCCAGGTTCACCAGCTGAGCAGGAGAGGACATTAGCAACTGATCCCTCGACATGCTAGAAGGAATAGACAGAAAAACTTAAAAAATAAGGTTTTGGGGGATGTGGGTGACCGAGAAATGGTAATGGCAAATATAGGGGCACAAGATGCTCCCATAGCCACACCTCATTTTTGTGTAAAGTATTCCCCCTCAAAATGTATGTAATTGTGATCCAAAACCAAACTCATCATGTCTGTAATCAAGTTAGTATGATCCCAGCTCATCTTAGAGTGTTTTCTTAAACTAGTACTAAAATCTTCCAAGTCCTTGTTGTTTGGGAATGCATGAAAATAAGTCAATCACATCTATAGTGATGTAAATCAGATCTCTTTTCCATATATTGGGGGTAAGATGAGCCAAAAACATACATGAGTCTTTTATCATGTGCAGTATATTAAGATATATAGGTTTAACTCATCTATCTATAACTACCCCTATTGGATATGTCTTAGATTTACTTCCTGATATTATTGGTCGGAAAGGTGGGTTTAATATATTTTTGTGCACCTTACGGAATTCCTACTATTGTCACCAATACTGGATACTCTACCTTTAAAAAATTGTATATTTCAATAGTAATCCTATTGTCAAGTAAGTATTCTTCTAATGCTAAATCTATCTGTAGATATAGCCAGCCTGCTAGCAGACAGGTTCAGTGACATATTTTTGCACACTAGCACTTTAAATTGTTGATGGCAGCATTGGCACCAAAAAGTTTTTAAAAACATGTCCGTTTTATGTATGAATTGTTCTGAAGAAGTCTGTATGAACAGATGAAAGCACTTAACCAGAAGTTATTTTCAAAATCTATGTTACAGCTTTTTTGTATGTCAAGGCACTTTTGTTACTTCATTAAATACGTGGATCCCTGGTTTGAGTTCTGTTTAACTGCTGCATTATTTTACATTACATAGACGGTAGTGGCCATTTACTTGTTCATTTTTCAGGTGTTGTCTGTGCGCTTCCTTGTGGATATTTTACTATAGATGTGGTTATTGAAGGTGAGACCACTGTCCACCTGTGTCCCTAAGTCTCTTATCACACTTTCGGTGTTTAGTGTACTGCCACCTATGTGGTAATTCATGGGTACATGTTTTTTCCCAAAGGGGATAACTATACATTTCTTGGCATTGAGCTTGAGCCCATGGCTCTGGCACCAAGCATCTGCTTTTGTAAGGCCCTTTTGTAGAGTATCCATATCATTTGGGGATTTGATAATGGCTCCCAGTTTGCAGTCATCGGTGAACGTTGTTAGCCAGAGTCCCTTAGTGTTGGCCTGTACTTCAGAGAAGTAGATGCCAAACAAGAGCGGTCCCAGGACTGAACCCTGAGGTACTCCACTTGTCGCTTGTCTGGAGCTGGATTTGGAGTAAGCTACTTTTACAGTGTGGGTTCTGTCAGTAATTAATGCCCAGCTTAGTAAGTTTTTCTATGATTCCAGAGTGGGGGATTGTGTCAAAGGCATTGGTGAGGTCCAGATAGGCTTTGTAGACTGCCTTACCCTGATCCATGGCTCTGGAGACTGACTTAAAGAAGTCAATCAGGTTCAGGAGACAAGATTGGCCCTTCACAAACCCAAACTTGGTGGGGTCCAGTGTTTGAAGGTTGCCAGTATCTCTGTTTATAAGTTCCATGATAACACATTCCATGGCCTTGCAGATCAGGCTCATTAGACCGATGAGGTGGTAGTTCCTGGGATCTGAGGTGGATCCCCTCTTCTGGAGTGGGATAACTGTAGTTGTGCGCCACTCAGTGGGCACGAAGCCTGAGTTGAGGGTATGATTAAACATGACACTTAGGTGAGGTGCCAGTTAATTTTGTAGTTCATGTAGTACACAGCCCGGGATGTCCTCTTGTCCCATGGATGCTGTATTCTTAGCTTTGGAGAGTGCATTTTCTACCTATGTGGCCATTATTACGGGAATGTGGCAATCTTCCAGTATTGAGATGGGCCATTTAGGGGGTGAGGGGGGTGAAGTTGGCACTGAATCGATCTGCCAGGATATTGGCAATATCCTTGGGATCAGTATATTTAATGCCATTCTGTTGTAGCTCAGAGCAGATCTGAGCATTGCCATTTAGATTCTTGACATAGTTATAGAATGCCTTGTGGTTGTCTTTGAAATCTTTGGCAATTTTATTTTTGTAACTAGCTTTGGAGGATTTTATGAGGGATCCCAGTTTCTTACTGAGGCTGGTAAGGGAATTTTTTGCATCATGGGATTTCCCTCTTTTCTGCAACAGTTTCTTCCTTTCGTTGTAAAGTTTGTTTATGGCAGGGGACCACCAGAGTGGCTTCCTTTTTTTGGAGGACAACATCTTGGTTCTAGTTGGGATGGCACGATTCATGCATGAGTGGATGTGCTCGTACAGTGCCTTAGTGTAGGACTCAGTAGTCGAACTTTCAGTTCCCGTCTGCAAGGGTGTCATGAAGTTTGTCACTTCTGACTTGAGCAGCATGAATTTGGCTTTGGACAAGTTTTTTATGGAGGTTTCCTTACTGGGGAGTGGGGGTAGGATGTGGATGTTAAGGGTGATTAGCTTATGGTCTGACCTGACCAACGAGAGGGTGACCATAGGTGTGGAGCATTGATTTTTCATGTTGGTAATTATCAGGTCTAGGACATTGGAGCTCCTGGTGAGACTATGGATTAGTTGATCCAGGGCACTGGAATTTATGAATTCCAAGAACTATTGGGCAAAGGTGTTGGAATGTGAGTAGTTTTCCCAGTTAATGGCAGGTTAGTTGAAATCACCCAGTATTAGGGTGTTTGTTTGTATCTTAATATTCTCCAGTATGTTTAGAAAGGTGTAGTGTGAATCTTGGGGCATGGTGGGGGATCTGTAGCAAGCTACAATTTGGATTCCAGTCTTACCTAGTGTTAGTTGCACCTGGAGAATTTCAGATGCATTGTGTTGGGCAACTAGCCTGGTGGTTTGAATATCCTTGGTGAATATGGACACTCCTCCACCTTTAGTGTTTCGATCCTGGTTTGGTGGCTGAAAAGTGTGGTAAGAGTTGTAGACTGATATTGCAGGGGTGCTCTCTGGAGCCTTGAACCAGGTCTCAGTTACTGCACAGATATCGATGGTCTCCATTTTAAGGAGTGCCTCGAGTGAGTGCATTTTGAGATTTAGATTTCTATCATTGAGTAACATTTCCTTCAGATTTTGCATGCTTGTACCTGTTACGGTGGTGGTTTTGTCCTTTGAACTTTGCCTAAAAAAGGCACTATAGGTGTGGCAAGAGCCTTAGCCAGTAACCTGACTCCCAGAGGCGACAGGTGCAGACCATCTCTGGATAAGCGTCATGGTCTGTTGATCATGTCGTCCCAGGCAGACAGATACTGGATCCCCTTTCAATGACACCAGAAGCTTAGCCAATTGTTGAAGTCAATCATTTTGTCCTTATATTGTGGTATCATTCTGGGCGAAGGCAGGATGCTACTCAAGGCTAGGGTCATACCTGCCTGGGCCTCATGATCCAAGAGCTCTTCCATGTCTCTTTTCATATAGTCCAGGGAGGTACATCACAAGTCATTCACTCCAACATGGACAATGGCAGAGTCATATTTGTATTTGTTGTGGAGTGACTTGAGTGCATGCATTATGTGGCTGATCCTGGTACCTGACAGGCAGCTGACTGTAATTTTCTCCTTGTTCAGCCTGGTGAGTGGGATATCAGTGTGCCTGACTATAGAGTCACCTATGACTAAAGTGTTAGGTACATTGTCTTGCCTTAGGGGCTGTTGCTGGGTGGCACACTGGTGTTGTGAACTATGTGACATTTTGGTTGTGATTGGTGTTTGTTTGCATTTCAGCTTCGGAGGTCCTTGTTGCTTGGGTAGGTTACAGTTAAGGGCCTCTGTATATGTCGATTTAGTGTTGCTATCAGTGGGTGTTGGTGGTGTGAGTTTAGAAGGGCTATGTGTTGCTTGAGGTGTAGTGCGGGTGTTAACCTTCTCCTCTTGACTGTCTAGCACAATCTTGGGTGGAGAGAGCTTTGCTTACAGTTTGGCTATGTAAGTGCATCTCTCACAGGTTGTAGTGTTTGGTGGTAGGAGTAGAGGGTTGTATGTGTACATGAGGCAATTGCTGCATTGCCCCATTATGCCAGATTCACCAGGTGGACAGGAGAAATCACTGGAAGCTGACCCTTGGACAGGCCTGGTTTGGTGTTTTTTTTTTAAAGTTCAGGAGCTGTTTTCCCTTCCCGTAGCAAGCTACTTTGCAATTATAGGCTTAGTGCCTCTGATTGATTTCTCCTTATTAATAAGGAGAGCTGAGTGCTTGTATCAGTTTAAGGTTTCCAGAAGGTATTAGAGCAAGTGCTATTCACAGAGATGCTTAAAGGTAAGATGAAAAAAAAAAGTTTTTCCTAAACACTGCAGTGTGCACTAGAGAATTTAGAAGTGAAAGTAGGTAACAAGTTTTACCTATCTAAAAAGTTAAGTTTTAGTGGAGAGTCACTATTTTTAAAACAGCAAGATAGATTGAAAGCAGGTGATCACTTTTGTATTCTGGTACTATGGAATACAGTACAATGGCCAATAAATTTAAATAGTTGAAGGGGAGTGATTTCACAAAATGATAATTTTGTGCTTACTCAAACAAGCCAGTGAAAGCAGAGAGAAAATGAGATATATGCTCAAATTAACATAAGAGGCAGGCAACTAGAAAGACAGTGGACAGACATGGGTATATGCAGTCAAATTTGAAAGACTTGATGCTGTGCAGCTTTTATCATTAATATTTAAAAAAAATAACAGAATAGTAACAGGGTGGGCGGGTAGGAAAAAATGTCTGCCTGACTCACACGAGACAGAGCTGTGGTCTATTTTGAAGTTTTAATATGCAGTTAAAAGCAGAATACAAGTGAAACACAATATAAAGAAAACAAATCACAGTATTCAAAATATAAAAATATAATAAACTAATACAAAATGCAACAAATAAAAAGCAAACTAACCTTTCCTTCACAGCAAAGTGTGGCAGAGTCTGGGTGAGCCTTTCTAATAAATACATGAACTCAGGCAGGAACTTGCAGCATCATTAGGCACCCTATTCAACCAAAGCCTGAGTACTGGCTTTGTCCCAGCTGAGTGGAGGACAGCCACTGTCATCTCTTTGCACAAAGGTTGAGTGTCCACCAATCCAGGACATTATAGACCCAGCCGTCTAACTATCCTGATCAGCAAGGCCAGGGAGCAGATTATCATGGACCTCATTAACAAGGACATTGGTGACCTCCAGACACTTGATCCCCCACAGTTTGGTTTTGTCAAGAAGAGGTCATGCCTGTTAAATTTGGTTTACTTCTTTGAGACAGTCACCAAGGCCATAGACGTGGGGAAGATGGTGCACACTGTCTACCTTGACCTGGCCAAGGCCTTTCATACTATTCCTCAGTCAGGTATATTAGATAAGGTCTCTCAACTAGGCATCAATCCATATGTTACCAGATGGGTAGCAAACTGGCTCACTGATAGAACCCACCTAGTCAAAATAGGGGAAGCCACCTCAAGTAGTAGACCTGTAACAAGCATTGTACCCCAGCAATCGGTCTTGGGGCCTCTGCTGTTTAGGATATACTTCTCAGAGGTGCAGGCCAATTCTAGTGGGCTATGGTTGACCAAGTTTGCAGATGACTGCAAGCTGGGTGCTATCAACAATTCCCCTAGTGATGTGGACATCCTCCAAGAAGGTTTCACCTAAACAAATGACTGGTGTCAGAAACATGGCTTCAAACTGAATGCCAAAAAATGCATCATCATCAATTTTGAGGAGAATGATTTCCCCACAAATTATCACATTAATAATAAGGCACTAAGCATGCAGTCAGTCCTGAGGGAGTAGACAGCAAACTGACTTTTAACCACCATATTGCCTCCATTGTACAGAAAACATTCTACATGACCCACCTCATCAGTAAGAGCATCTCATCCAGGGACAAGGTGGTCATAACATCCCTGTAGTCTTCCCTTATAAGACCGATTATTGAATACAATGCCCCTTTCAGCATATACCTCACAAAGCACATGCAGCAGCTGGAGAGACCACAGAGATTCCTCACCCAGAGAATCCAGGTCCTCAAACATCTACCCTACACAGATAGGCTAAAAGCCCTGTCTCTCTATTCAGTCTACTACAGACTCCTCAGAGGTGACCTCTCTCTGGCATACAAAGCAATCTCAGACCCCGCCCTGATGGGACTGCTGCATATCAGCATGCCAAGCTCCACTCGAGTAACCCACACGCAAGACCTCAACTTGGTCTGTAACATCAATAGGACTTGTTGGCATGACAGATTTGTGTCCCAGAGACTTCCCCTTTTGTGGAATAGAGTCCCTCTCCACGTAAAGCAGAGTACCTCCTTAAACCTTTTTAAGCACAACCTGGATAACTGGATGGGGAACAGAAAATACACCCCTGGGATTCTACCTGTGCCCCTGCTGGACAGTGGCATAGGGTGCTTGACTTGTTGGAATATGGGCTAAATTCTTGGCTAGGCTTGTAAGGGCCTCAGGGCCAATAGCCTAGTAACTTCCTATGATTCTATGATCCTTTCTCATATACCCTCTTCCCTATTCCCCACCCACACTTCCCTCTTCTGTATAAAATAGGTGGTCTATCCACCACCAAAAACATAGCAGCCTCTCCTCTCCCCCCTCTTCCAACAAAACCTTCTTGATGTTCTCCATCTTTATTGTGTGTGCCCTTTTTCACTCTTGCCTATTCCCCACTTCCCATTGTTTAAAGTAAACACCAGGGTGTCCACATAAGGATACTTATATATGAAATGTTTTAAGCTTCTTATTTTTTTTAAATATTAATGATAAAAGCTGCACAGTACACCGCTTGCATCAAGTCTTTCAAATTTGACTGCATATACCCATGTCTGTCCACAATATCCAAATACAGACAAAGTTATATGAAGCCTATGGCTTTCACATAGTGCTTCATATGTACTCAATTTAAGGATTTTTATTCTTTTGCTTTAAGATTGCATGTTTTTTCAAATGCTTTTGCATTTCCTTATTCAGTGCTAATATCCTTTACTTAGCTTATTAGCATATATGTGTAGTGCTACTTAGCTGTAAAGTCCCAGATTATGAATACTACCCACTATTTTGTATAGTACTGTGCAATAAATGTTTCTAAATACTCCAGCTGTAGTTTATCATTATTAGTGCTAAAGCCTTACTGTCTTCAAATCTAGATAAGAAGATAGTGCTTGTTAGTATCTATGACCTAAATTCTAGATCCGCAAGATAACTGCAGAAAGTTGCTTAATGACAGGAGTACAGTGATGATTTTTCCTTATGTTACTGTGCTACAAAGAGACCCATCCCGTTTTAAAGCAGCACATTACAGCTTCTTACTATTTAAAAGAGAAGAAACCTTAGAGCAGCTTTACTGCCATAGCTGCTGAATAAGTTATCACACCAGTGATTAAATAGCACAATCTATGTGTCCAGTCAGTTCACACAGCCTTAGAGGAACTATTGACTTACACAGAGAAAAAAAATTGTTATGGTTATGTTGTGAAAAAAAATGAAAACAATGACACCTTAGATAACTAATGATTGCTTTAAATGCCATATGTATAGATAGACAAAAGACAGATGCAACAGACATATAAAAATGTATATGCACATTACGTATCCAATGAGAAAGACACTATCAGAACTGCATTATACTAAGGGAGATAGACAGATACATGCATGCTCATGGACACATGCACAAAAACACATATGAATACATACATGCACAATTGGTCATACATATTCATATACACACTTGCAAACACATGCATACGCGTGCACACACACACACACACACACACACACACACACACACACACACACACACACACACACACACGCACAGACATAAATACATACATACATACGCAGAGTGGCTACAAATTATGTTGTGTTTGTTAACTTTGTGCAAGTGACTTTTTGGGGTGGAACTTTGTAGTGTCATTCATTAAAATCTGTGATGTGTCACTGATAGTATGTTAGCATCTTTGCATTGTTTTTGTCATGCTCATTTTTTTTAATTTTTTTTTTTTTTTTTGAATAGTACACCATAATCTTACTGTATATGAGGAAAGTCATGTACTCTTCAGTATTCAGAACTTATGCTAAGTGCTCAAGTTTTATTTGGCTCAGTAGATATATTTTCAAGGACATTTGCACCTCTCTTCTCTATTTTCATATTGAGATGCATGGTTGCATTGTTCATTTAGTATATAAATGTACAATGGCTTATTCTAAAACTAACTAATGTGACAGTTCAGGAAAAGTCAAATGATGTACACGAGATTGCTGAGTAAGATGCAAGTGGGAAATGGAGGGATAATAGCACAAATCATGATCTCTATATTCGAGACAATCTCAGGGACATACAAGAGAGAAGGAAAAAGCATCACTTTTCAGACAGAAGCTGATATTTGCATCCCTTGCATTTCTGCACTGTCCTTCCTTAAATCTCGGCAAAATTGTGTACCTCTCACAGAAAATCAAGATTTTTGCCTCATAGCTTTTGTCTTTTTCTCATTAAAAAATAGTTTTCTGGCAAGCCACTGGGGTTGGAAGTCATTAAATAATGGCAGATAACTGAGTTTTAGGCATGATACCCTTCAAAAAATGCACACTATAACACAAAACCTCTCGTTCCCATTAACTTTCTAAGCTTATAAGAGCACTAAAATCATTTCAAATGTTTGGACGTTTGCCACCCCCTCCCCCAATTATGTTTGGCTTTGTCCAGGTTTCTTGCATTAAGTGTAGCAAAAACAAAAAAAAAAAAAACAGCAATGGAGCTACTCTTTCCTCTGTTCCTTCTCTTGAATAGTATTGATGTACTGCGCAAGCATGGGAATATAAGTCCTATACTCATGCTCAGTACATCAGAAAAGGCAGAAGAATGCAGAGGAACACTACAGCACCATTATACAAAAACATTATTTAAGAAAGGTAAGCAATTTCTTTCTTAAATAACGTCATTGTGCAATTGCAATAACCTACTCCTGAGTGTAGGTAATGCTGGATTTACACAACAGTTGGCTTTGTTTCATCACTTGGGGTTCACCATCATGATCAAACCTCACCAACTGTGGGTTAATCCATCATTACCGACACCCTTGGGTTACTGCTATTTTAAAATAATAGAAATCCCCAAAAATGGCTACTTCTTTAAGATCTTTGCAAATTCATATTCATTACTTCAGTATTGCATTCTTATCCACCTTCATGTTTTTTGGCCACTTCATCTTTTCCATTCATTTGTTCACAGCATCAATGTCTTCCTCAATGAACTTTTCATTATGTGGTCAAACTATCTGAGTTTTATGTGGTCAAAGTATCTGCGTTTTATGCTTAAAGACCTTTCACTGAATAGTCTGGATATATTTCGTTAAATATTGACTGGTTTCATCTTCTTGCATTTCATGGAAATCTTGAAAATATTCTCCAACATGACAGCTCAAAAACACAGGTTTTCTGGAGTAAAAATAGGTGTATCTAATTATCCATATATCTGTATAGGTCAATTCCCACTATATTGATGTTTCCTATATTTGTATAGAAATACCTTCTGTCAGATTATGATGGCATAAAATAGCTCAATTGCAGTTGCCTGGTTACAGAAATGATTTGCAGACTTTATATAAATGAAACATATGGCTCACTCACAAAGCTTTCACTGATGTATTTAGAGGAAATGAATATGTATAACTAGAAAATCTCAGGGAACTGAAACCGTGTAGATAAAAGTCATAACATGTCTATGCTGTCTAGTCTAAGATAAAATACACAAGAAAAAAATTGTTGCAGATGAAAGCAATCAAATGACACATCTTTTTAGCTATCTACTCAAAACCCACTCCTTATGAAGGCACACTAATCAGCTTACTGTACTTTATTATTTTGTTTTATTAAATGCTTCCCTTCTCAATCTGCTTTCTGGACAGATATTTCTTTCTTCCTTTACTTCAGGTTTGTGGGCATATTGTTAGGAAGGACAACTTAATCTCCACTTTCTTCCTGAAAATAAGACAATGGTTACTTCACTAAATAAAAACAATCCCCGGGATTCATGAACCTTGCGCCAGGCGCCAGCATAGCGTCGGCGTTATAACACCAAATATGGCTGCTTAGCGATTCAGGTATGAATGAATCCCACATGCACTACCGGCGTGCGCCGGACCGTCTCCGCCCCCCGGCGTAGGTATGCAAAACACACTGTGTGCGGTATTGCACCATGCAAATGAGGGCAAATAGCGATCCACGAAGTGGCGCAGGCGTAGCGTAAGGGCACGGCAATGTAAACCAAAAAAAACGGTTTACATTTACCCAAACATACCAGAGGAGTAACGGAAGGCTGTCAAAGTCAGGTATCATATAGGTGCAATATGCCAATGTGGAAAGGCACCGAGAATGTCCCAAGAAAATATGCACAAAATGTAAAAAATGACATAAATGGCACGTACGTAGAAAGAACAGCAGACCCCCCGGGATATGTGCACAGAAGTTGCAAAGCAATGAAATAATATGACAATGTCCCAAAAGAGCAGTAGAACACAAATCAGCTGCACAGCCACCACACACCATAGTATGTATGTAAAGCTGCAACCCCAGCGCAATGGTTGTCAAGGAGTGGTGGCGGTGTCCGGCGCCGTAACCATGTATTAGTAGTCAATTCCATGCAAATGAGGCAGATAATAGTGAATCGCAAAAACGGCGCGGACGTAAGGATGAAGCAAGCGGCGTGCGGTACCACACCGAGTGGCCTACACGAGATACATGTCAACCACAGAGGGTGTGCCACTGTAGGAGGAAGGATATTGGATGTCAGCAAATCTGGGCTGTACAATGCACATCACAGCATCAGGACTGGCGTGTTAGGAAATAGATGTGCTGAGAGTACATAATGCGCGTACAAATGCATGTGCACGAGTATGACTCGTTCCTAAACCAGTCATGTGACGGCCTCACCGTCAACAACCACGGATATAGGAAGGTAATGCGGAGAATACGAGGAAATGCGGAAGCAGTGTAAATGGATCCGTAATGAGCAATTAACACCAATCAATGCAGGAAGGGCAAACACCGGCAGCTGAGAACTCTGCATGCAGACTCCTGCATAACAGGAAAGGGGAGGCATATGAGTGCAAAGATAGTAGGGGATGTAGTAGAAATGCAAAGAGCAAAGAACCGAAATAGCACAGCCAAGTACAGAGGTAGCATAACTGCGGCTGCAGATAAAATGCATCATATGCCATGTGCCTGCAGGATGCAGTAATGTAAGATGCAAGGCGAAGGCAATGCAGGCAACTGTAATGTAACACTACAGGCAGTACCGTTGCAGTTGCAACCGTAAAACCACGGAAATAATCCATGGATACGGCCACACAGACACACCCAATGACTTCACCGGGTATACAGCACAACAGTAATAAATGTGAATGCGCACAACACACAGCGATTTCCCAAACACCGCACCGTAGGGTGTAAACAGACGGGGAACTTTTAACATGTATATGCTGGGTGCCGCCGTGGCCATGATGCATAGGTATGTGGCAGAGACAGACGGAGTTGCGGAGGGTGGTGCCGACAACTACCGTAGGCCTCACAGGAGAAGGAGAGTGTTCAGACCAAGGGTGACCTACCAGGGGCTGCGAGACCTGGAGATAGTAGAGCGCTACAGGGTGGACAGGGACACGTTACAGCAAATAGTGGAGTTGTGCCGGCGCCTGAGAACAAGAGACAACAGAGGGGAGCCCATCCCAGTGGACACAAAGGTATGTGTGAGCTTGCGAATACTGGCTACAGGTACCTTTCAAAGGCCCACGGGACATAATGGGCATCTCACAGGCATCAGCATCCAGGGTACTACACCAGTTCCTGGATGCCATGTTACCACATGCCCATGAGCACATAAAGTTCCCACATCTCAGGAGGAGTTGGCTAGCAATATGCGCCGCTTCCACCGTGTGGCACAATACCGGAGGTCCTGGGTGCGATAGACTGTGCGCACATAGAAATCAAGTCACCACCTGGGGAGCAGGGTAGACGCTACATAAACCGCAAGGGATACCCCTCCATCAATTGCCAGGTCGTGTGCAATGCGCAGGGCATTATCATGGATGTGTGCTGGCAGCCCTGGAAGCTACCACGACTCCCATATCTGGCATGCCTCACAGCTGTATCAGGTATTCGCCAGTGGGGACATCACACAAGGTCACCTTGTGGGGATGCTGGCTACGCACTGGAGCCGCGGTTGATGACACCCATCAGAACTGCACACACACACTTGCAAGAACGCCATAATGAGGCACACGAACAAGTGTGAATAATCATAGAGCGTGTGTTGGGATGTTGAAATCACGGTTCCGGTGCTTGGATACATCCGGTGGAGCCTTGCAGTACTCTCCAGGCACAAGTGCCCACATATTCATAGTATGTTGTATGCTACACAATATGATTCTGCGGAAACAGCTGCTGCAGGGACATAATGCGGAGGGCCACCAAGCCTGCCACAACTGCCAGGGCAAGCACAGGCACAGGGCGTGCTCGGCCACGGACACACTGAGCCAGCCCCAGTAGGTAGACAGAGGCGTACCCAATATGCCTACGCCCTGGCAAAGAGGGAACGCATAGCACATACTTTGACAGTGTAGGCCCCATGGACTGACATCTCCTGACCTGCACACACAGTAAAATGGACGCCACACAAACATGTCCGCCCGTAATGTGTACCGTATGTGCGGACGTATGTGTGACTCCAACAAAGGCACCGCCCAAACACTGCACACCCAATAGCCAGCAGAGCATGGAACGCCAACACCTCAATGCAGCCCGGTTCAACAGCACAGGGCGTAGCCATATGCTGCCACTATCGCCGCAAGTCGCCCACACATGTACATGTGCATACACAGAATCTGAAATACATATCAGTACACATGTAGAAATATATGTATGCATACACAGATAGAAAGTACAACAGGGTAATATGGAACCCAGGGATGCAAGTTCACAGATAAGTAAGACGCGAAATCACCACATATTAAACATAGTGACCGACAACCCGATCATCCTGGAGGGTGGGCAGGGCAGGTAACGCCAGCCATGGAAATGTTAACCTGCATCAATACATATCCGCGTGTCGGGATGGTCACCAGTCCACGGTACAGTAACGGGATATGTGTAGGGTTACCACCTGTCCCACGTTGTGAGGACAGTCCCCTTTGGGCAGTTGTGTCCTGCAAAAACATTGACAAAATGGCAAATGTCCTGAGATTGTAGGACAAAACCATTTCCCATAATTACTTTATTAGTTGCATAAAACAGTTATTTTGTAGAAGAAACATCTAAATATGATAATAAACAGAATAAGCAACTGTAATGCTACAGCTTTGTATTCTGTCAAAAGTGAATCGCTGTCCTTTGTACTGGCCGTGGGTATGTGTTGGCATGCAAAATCTGACGTTTCTACTAAAAATGTCCCACTTTGGCCATTTGAAAAGGTGGCAACCCTACATATAGCGTGTCATATCCATAGGATATGAGTGCGGAGATACACGCCACCCGGCGATGCCAACGTAGGTATTGTGTTCAACCGTCGGTTAAAGCGGAAAGCATACCAGTGAAGTGTACGACATTATGAGGAACGTACCTCATTTGGGGTGTAAAACAGTTCATGTTCCTCGCAGTTCCTCCAAGTTCCACATTGAAAATGTCTCTCAAACATCCATTGTTAGGAATGTATATAAATGACATCCTGGTAAATAGAATGTACTCATAGTAAGTCAGTAAAGGTTCTTCACTGTAAGTAAATCAGCATATTATAATCAACCTATGACCTACTTAGCTGAAGTTGTCACTATGCCATTACTATGTGTTCCACATTATGCCCATTTGTTTCACATTACTACTGTGTGTGTTCCCCACTCTGGAAATAGAAGGTTGACAGCCATGGCGGCAATATGTGTATGTGTGAGGTGAGGTTGTCGTGTGTTCCGCTGTGTGTGTGTAATGTGTGTGCCAGTGTAAACTGTGTATGTAGATGACATGTCACAGGCGGAGTGTAATAACAGGCGTAGGCATACAGTACAGGAACCATAGGCGTATGTACAGCAGTACCCACAAAGTAGTACTGACATCTCCTCAGTGGCTATGCACGTGGCGGCGTAAAATGATGCAAAGCAAATGTCCCAAAGTGTACCACAGGGCCATAGCAAACAGGAGATGCAAAGGACGATGTACAAACCATGACCGTAGGTATGGCGGCCATAACGTAGACTCCACGGTCCGTCAACGCGTTACACAGCATCAGGCATGTACGGCGAAAATACGAATGTGCTATCCCGGCACCGATCGTGAACACTTACGGTCCGGTAAATACCGCGGTGTGTTCCACGACCGTGACATAAGCAAGCGGCACGAATAGGAGGCTACCGGTAGCATACAGTCCGCCCCAAGTATAGGACCACATTCACTGTAACTATCAGCGACAAAATGCCAATGGATAGTAGGCACGGACGAACATCCGCAGATATATAACCGATGTGAAGGAGGAATACGTGCAGGAAGCACACATGCAGGCGATACCGACAGCAGACGACATCAACAAAACAAACATTCCCGGAACAACAGACAGGTAACCCGCAGCTCCCCAAGCAGGGATGGAGCACACACACAAGCATATCAGGTATGTATAAATGCAAGACTCACACCCCGTACCCGTCACCCACATCCGCAGATATACCCCATTGCACATATCAAAGGGATAACAGCTAAAACCGTAGCAAACACATACAGGCAGTGAATGACAGCGGCATACCCACAACAAGCTCCTGGGAAACACTAGCAGCGGCTGATGCATCCATGCATTCGCTATGTACAGGAAAATAACAGCCATGTAACACATCTGAATGCACAACGCCATCGACAGACGCTGCCAGGACACGGGGACCCACATGTCGAACACAATACCATACCCAACACACACAATCCACGGCTAACACCACAGCGAAATGTACCCGACACCACACATAGCGGATGCAGTCACACAAACATGATACAATACATACCATCCTCACGAAGGTATTGCAAATAACCAACGGCCACACGAGGAAAGAACCATGGCCTAGTGCCGACGCGTAACGAACGAAAGGAAGGGGGATCACCGCTGATATGCGCATAAGTACACACCGAGGAACAGGTATTGGCCTGATTAACCCACATGCCTCAGGTGACGACGAATATAAGGAAGACTCCCTGGATATTCAAACCGTATGTTCATACCGAACTAATACAAATAGAGAAAGAGAAACAAGAGAAACAAGGGAATAGAGACGAACTCAGAACAAAAGGCCGGAAAGGTATGTTGAACCCACGACATGTACTGGTGTAGCATACGATCATTATGACGAATCTGTACAGTATGTGAACGGTTTGTGTAGGTAAAGATACCTGTCCATCAGGCAGAGAGCGAAGGTTGGATATGTAATGCTAAAGCGCGCAGCATACCAACGACTGTGGACAACGCGTGTGCACAGCAGTGGGACAACATGTAAACACCCGGGATAACCCCAGGTCCGGCTTGCCACCCTTTCAAAAGGCCAAAGTGGGAAATCGTCGGGACACACATCAGATGTTACAGGTGGACACATACCCATGGTCAGTACAAAGGTTAGAACTCTACTCTTTTGCATAAAGAAAAGTGTAGTCTTGTAGCAGTTCAGTTGCTTATTGTGTGTCTTGTAACAGTTAGGAATGTACATACATAAATAAGTATGTTATGCAACTCTTACATAAGAATGGGATATAGTGATGTCCCACAATCTCAGGACAATTGCCATTTGTGATACATTTTGTCAGGACACAACTGCCCAAGGAGGGACTGTCCCTTGCAAAGTGGCACAGGTGGTAACCCTACCCCAGGTCTGCCATAGGGGTTGCAAACACAGAACAATGCCACCACCCACGCTGATGCTGGCAGTGGATATCCAACAATGAAGTGCCACAGCAGGATAGGACATTTATGTATAGTGTCACAGCACACATGTGCATGGGCATATACCGATGTCATACGGAATGTGCGCACGGCGTGCACCTATCCCACGCAGTAGGCGACTATGTCAATTATGTGTAATGCAAAGCTGTCATGATGGATATGTTCACAAATCATAGACAGTATCACAGGCATAGCATGCATGATGGAGCGATGGCCTAATGTTATATACATACACAAGATATGTATGGCCTGCACATATGGGACAATGTAGTAGCAGAATAGGTACCGAAATGGAGGTAACAGCAAGTGACCATGTCCAAACGTTCCATAGCAGGTGCAATGTGTGCCACAATGATGTCCAGCAGGGCGTGTGTAAACACATGTGCAATGTACACAGTACTGACACCCCCCCCCATGGTAGTGTCCACTGAACGGCAGAACTGGATGTCAACTGTCATGTCTATACAGTACGTCCGCTGTGGTGGTACCATGGGTCTGTGTCACCCTACCAGCAAGGCAGCTATCACATGACTAGTGACACAGTGTGCCCCTGTGGGATGTGCACAGGACCTATGTCCCACAGCATGGTGTGTGTCCAGTCTGTGGATGTCACACAGATGCCCGGGCTGAGCAATGTGGCATGTGCACACATGCAGGACTGCTCTCCCCCCCACTGCAAACGCCATGTAGGAGTACTACATGCATCAGTACTGCGGAGAACATGGCCCATGGCAGAGTACATTACACCCCTGTGTTAGTGGCATGCAGGTGAGCACAGATGTGTTACATGACTGTCATTTGCATATGTAAACTGTCTGAGCCGGGTAGAGAGCACAGCATGACTATACTGAGACATGTAATGTTGTATCCATTGTGTAAGGTACACCACACATGTGTTATTGTAACACGGCCTGCGTGTACATGTGTGTATGGCACAGGTACAAGGGCACCCAAGGTATCAGCTAGACATACGGTCCAGAAATGTGTAGTCCTGCACATATGTACCCACGCCATGGTGTAATATGGCAACCACAGCACCATGTGGGCCATGTGTGTGTACATCAACCATGTACAACGTGATATGCCTGCATAGGGACAGTATCCATGTGATACACACCGCATGACTGTCAGTATGCAAAGGTGATGTGTATGCACTATGTGTGATGTAACTGATGCAATGATATCTACATGATATATCTGCCACACTGACACCTGTATGGGTGTCAGCAACATGAGTAGGATGAGCTAGAATGCTGCCAGGTATGTAGAAGTGGTATATGTAGGCATGTACAGTACTGTGTGACAGCAGGTAGTGTACGTATGCAAATACTGAGCATGAGGGGCCACATGTCTGAGGAACGTGCAATGCCACACGTCCCTGAAATGTTGTAGTTAGCATGATATGCCTGCACCACTGTGTGAACTGTACAGAAGGCACATGGCGTAACATGCCGATACATAGTGCGATGTGATGCTGGATGTGTACACTGTCAATAGCATAAAGTGGAATGGTGCTGAAGGGCAAAGAGCGGATCATGTCTGATGTGATACCCTCTGTACCACCCCAACCACCCATGCAATAATATGACAGGTGGCCAGCATGGGATGTGGTGTGCTGTGGCGCACAGAAGCCCAACAAGGGTGCCAGGAAAGGCATGCAGGTAGTCAATGAGTGTGTGAAGCATGTATGTCAAGATGTGGCCCAGTGCCATACTGAATGGCCCAGTCATGGGTGTAGAGATGCAGCCCCATACATGCAATGCAGTACCATCCATGTGTAGTGTGATAGATGTGGTAGTGTGGTGGTCAGGGTGCACAACGTACATGAATGGGCTAGCAGTCACTGACGTGTGCTGCTGCACAGACATGTAACAGCCAGGTTGGCGGGATACAACAACTACGGCGGTTGGAGGTGACATTGGGACTGTGTTCCCAGACATAACATGTGCATGGCAGTACTATGTATGTGTCCACAGGGTTAATACAATGTCCAGCCAAGGATTGGAACCCTGTAGTGAGTGAGAGTGTGTTGTTGGTAGGTACCCCATTGGCAGGCAGGATGCCAGCAACATCTGTGTCGTCAATGCCTGCATGACCGTGGTATGCTGCATTGAATGTGGATGTAGTCAAACAGCAGAGACATACCACCACACTGCGTGAGGGCCCACACTGCAATGTCTGGCAGTCATGTGTAGGTAGCTAGCTGTGGAGTATGTCATGCACCAGCAGGACACACCATGACTGTCAAGTGACACACAACACACAGGTGAACATAACTACCGTGCAACAGCCTGCACATGTGCCCATACAGCACGTGTGCATGGAACAGGAATACCACTGTGGCGTCTGTGAAAAGGCCAGCACCACCATGTCTCAGTGTGGAATAGCATGGTCCCTACCAGTGTGTAAATGTAGCAGAAGTGCACTGTGATCACTGTTGGCATAGGCACATAGACTGTCCATCGGATGGGGTGCCATGCCCTCAACTACCTCTGTCAGTGGATGTCAGTAATACCGGCTGTAGTGTGTATGTACCATGCATGCTGCTATGGTTGTGTGTTTAGGGTGTGGCTAGCAGGCATGGTAAGCATGGATGTTCAGCAAACAGAGGGGGGAGGTGTGTAGGCCTAGCATACAGACACATGGAGGTTTGGTGCATGCTGAGGGTAGTGTAGGTATGGTATGTGTCGTGTAATGTGTCACCCAGCTATCGCACTGCATGGCCAAGCATGTGTGGGTACATGGGAGTCCATACTAGGGAAGGGCGTGTTGCTGGCAATACATAGCAGTAGCAACTGTCCTAGGTGCAATGTACAGTATGCCAACCCGACTGGCATGTAACCTGTGGTGTACAGTGTCTTCACTGTCGCGTGTCACAATGTGCGTAGCGGCCACGAACATGGGTATCTGAACATGGACTACCTATGATGCAATGTGTCATGGGAAAATACAGTATGTGTGTAAATCACGGTGTGGTGTGGGAACCACCCACCACGGCAGCTGAGAACTCTGCATGCAGACTCCTGCATAACGGGAAAGGGAGGCATATGAGTGCAAAGATAGTAGGGGATGTAGTAGAAATGCAAGAGCAAAGAACGAAATAGCACAGCCAAGTACAGAGGTAGCATAACTGCGGCTGCAGATAAAATGCATCATATGCCATGTGCCTGCAGGATGCAGTAATGTAAGATGCAAAGCGAAGGCAATGCAGGCAACTGTAATGTAACACTACAGGCAGTACCGTTGCAGTTGCAACCGTAAAACCCGGAAATAATCCATGGATACGGCCGCAGACACACCCAATGACTTCACGGGTATACAGCACAACAGTAATAAATGTGAATCGCACAACACACAGCGATTTCCCAAACGCCGCACCGTGGGGTGTAAACAGGCGGGGAACTTTTAACATGTATATGCTGGGTGCCGCCGTGGCGTGATGCATAGGTATGTGGCAGAGACAGGCGGAGTTGCGGAGGGTGGTGCCGACAACTACCGTAGGCCTCACAGGAGAAGGAGAGTGTTCAGACCAGGGTGACCTACCAGGGGCTGCGAGACCTGGAGATAGTAGGCGCTACAGGGTGGACAGGGACACGTTACAGCAAATAGTGGAGCTGTGCGGCGCCTGAGAACAAGAGACAACAGAGGGCCCATCCCAGTGGACACAAAGGTATGTGTGAGCTTGCGAATACTGGCTACAGGTACCTTTCAAAGGCCCACGGGGACATAATGGGCATCTCACAGGCATCAGCATCAGGGTACTACACCAGTTCCTGGATGCCATATTCCACATGCCCATGAGCACATAAAGTTCCCACATCTCAGGAGGTTGGCTAGCAATATCGCCGCTTCCACCGTGTGGCACAATACCGGAGGTCCTGGGTGCGATAGACTGTGCGCACATAGAAATCAAGTCACCACCTGGGGAGCAGGGTAGGCGCTACATAAACCGCAAGGGATACCCCTCCATCAATTGCCAGGTAGGTGTGCAATCGCGGGCATTATCATGGATGTGTGTGCTGGCAGCCCTGGAAGCTACCACGACTCCCATATCTGGCATGCCTCACAGCTGTATCAGGTATTAGCCAGTGGGGACATCACACAAGGTCACCTTGTGGGGATGCTGGCTCGCACTGGAGCCGTGGTTGATGACACCCATCAGAAATGCACACACACACATGCAAGACGCCATAATGAGGCACACGCACAAGCGAGAATAATCATAGGCGTGTGTTGGGATGTTGAAATCACGGTTCGGTGCTTGGATACATCCGGTGGAGCCTTGCAGTACTCTCCAGGCACAAGTGCCCACATATTCATAGTATGTTGTATGCTACACAATATGATTCTGCGGAAACAGCTGCTGCAGGGACATAATGCGGAGGGCCACCAAGCCGCCACAACTGCCAGGGCAAGCACAGGCACAGGGCGTTGCGCCACGGACACACTGAGCCAGCCCCAGTAGGTAGACAGGCGTACCCAATATGCCTACGCCCTGGCAAAGAGGGCGCATAGCACATACTTTGACAGTGTAGGCCCCATGGACTGACACCTCCTGACCTGCACACACAGTAAAATGGGCGCCACACAAACATGTCCGCCCGTAATGTGTACCGTATGTGCGGACGTATGTGACTCAACAAAGGCACCGCCAAACACTGCACACCCAATAGCCAGCAGAGCATGGGCGCCAACACCTCAGCGCCGCCCGGTTCAACAGCACGGCGTAGCCATATGCTGCCACTATCGCGCCGTCGACCACACATGCGCATGTGCATACACGAATCTGAAATACATATCAGTACACATGTAGAAATATATATGCATACACAGATAGAAAGTACAACAGGGTAATATGGAACCCAGGGATGCAAGTTCACAGATAAGTAAGGCGAAATCACCACATATTAAACATAGTGACCGACAACCCGATCATCCTGGAGGGTGGGCAGGGCACGAACGCCAACCATGGAAATGTTAACCTGCATCAATACATATCCGCGTGTCGGGATGGTCACCAGTCCGCGGTACAGTAGCGGGATATGTGTAGGGTTACCACCTGTCCCGTTGTGAGGACAGTCCCCCTTTGGGCAGTTGTGTCCTGCAAAACATTGACAAAATGGCAAATGTCCTGAGATTGTAGGACAAAACCATTTCCCATAATTACTTTATTAGTTGCATAAAACAGTTATTTTGTAGAAGAAACATCTAAATATGATAATAAACAGAATAAGCAACTGTAATGCTACAGCTTTGTATTCTGTCAAAAGTGAATCGCTGTCCTTTGTACTGGCCGTGGGTATGTGTTGGCATGCAAAATCTGGCGTTTCTACTAAAAATGTCCGACTTTGGCCATTTGAAAAGCTGGAAACGCTACATATGTCGTGTCATATCCATAGGATATGAGTGCGGAGATACGCCGCCACCGGCGATCGATAGCGTAGGTATTGTGTTCAACCGTCGGTGCGGCGGAAAGCATACCAGTGAAGTGTACGACATTATGAGGCATTACCTCATTTGGGGTGTAAAACAGTTCATGTTCCTCGCAGTTCCTCCAAGTTCCACATTGAAAATGTCTCTCAAACATCCATTGTTAGGAATGTATATAAATGACATCCTGGTAAATAGAATGTACTCATAGTAAGTCAGTAAAGGTTCTTCACTGTAAGTAAATCAGCATATTATAATCAACCTATGACCTACTTAGCTGAAGTTGTCACTATGCCATTACTATGTGTTCCACATTATGCCCATTTGTTTCACATTACTACTGTGTGTGTTCCCCACTCTGGAAATAGAAGGTTGACAGCCATGGCGGCAATATGTGTATGTGTGAGGTGAGGTTGTCGTGTGTTCCGCTGTGTGTGTGTAATGTGTGTGCCAGTGTAAACTGTGTATGTAGATGACATGTCACAGGCGGAGTGTAATAACAGGCGTAGGCATACAGTACAGGAACCATAGGCGTATGTACAGCAGTACCCACAAAGTAGTACTGACATCTCCTCAGTGGCTATGCGTGGCGGCGTAAAATGATGCAAAGCGCCAAATGTCCCAAAGTGTACCACAGGGCCATAGCAAACAGGAGATGCAAAGGGCGCATGTACAAACCATGACCGTAGGTATGGCGGCCATAGCGTAGACTCCACGCGGTCCGTCGGCAGCGTTACACAGCATCAGGCATGTGCGAAAATACGAATGTGCTATCCGGCACCGATCGTGAACACTTACGGTCCGGTAAATACGCGGTGTGTTCCACGACCGTGGCGTAAGCAAGCGGCACCACGAATAGGAGGCTACGGTAGCATACAGTCCGCCCCAAGTATAGGACCACATTCACGTAACTATCAGCGACAAAATGCCAATGGATAGTAGGCGCGGACGAACATCCGCAGATATATAACCGATGTGAAGGAGGAATCGTGCAGGAAGCACACATGCAGGCGATACCGACAGCAGGCGACATCAACAAAACAAACATTCCGGAACAACAGACAGGTAACCGCAGCTCCCCAAGCAGGGATGGAGCACACACACAAGCATATCTGGTATGTATAAATGCAAGACTCACACCCGTACCGTCACCCACATCCGCCAGATATACCCCATTGCACATATCAAAGGGATAACAGCTAAAACCGTAGCAAACACATACAGGCAGTGAATGACAGCGGCATACCCACAACAAGCTCCTGGGAAACACTAGCAGCGGCTGATGCATCCATGCATTAAGCTATGTACAGGAAAATAACAGCCATGTAACACATCTGAATGCACAGCGCCATCGACAGGCGCCGCCAGGACACGGGGACCCACATGTCGAACACAATACCATACCCAACACACACAATCCACGGCTAACACCACAGCGAAATGTACCCGACACCACACATAGCGGATGCAGTCACACAAACATGATACAATACATACCATCCTCACGAAGGTATTGCAAATAACCAGCGGCCACGAGGAAAGAACCATGGCCTAGTGCCGGCCAGCGAGCGAAAGGAAGGGGATCACGCTGATATGCGCATAAGTACACACCGAGGAACAGCTATTGGCCTGATTAACCCACATGCCTCAGGCGGCGAATATAAGGAAGACTCCTGGATATTCAAACCGTATGTTCATACCGAACTAATACAAATAGAAAGAGAAACAAGAGAAACAAAGGGAATAGAGGCGAACTCAGAACAAAAGGCGGAAAGGTATGTGAACCCACGACATGTACTGGTGTGTAGCATACGATCATTATGTGAATCTGTACAGTATGTGAGCGGTGTGTGTAGGTAAAGATACCTGTCCATCAGGCAGAGAGGCGAAGGTTGGATATGTAATGCTAAAGCGGCGCAGCATACCAGCGACTGTGGACAACGTGTGCACAGCAGTGGGACAACATGTAAACAGCCGGGATAACCCCAGGTCCGGCTTGCCACCCTTTCAAAAGGCCAAAGTGGGAAATCATCGGGACACATCAGATGTTACAGGTGGACACATACCCATGGTCAGTACAAAGGTTAGAACTCTACTCTTTTGCATAAAGAAAAGTGTAGTCTTGTAGCAGTTCAGTTGCTTATTGTGTGTCTTGTAACAGTTAGGAATGTACATACATAAATAAGTATGTTATGCAACTCTTACATAAGAATGGGATATAGTGATGTCCCACAATCTCAGGACATTTGCCATTTGTGATACATTTTGTCAGGACACAACTGCCCAAGGAGGGACTGTCCCTTGCAAAGTGGCACAGGTGGTAACCCTACCCAGGTCTGCCATAGGGGTTGCAAACGCAGAACAATGCCACCACGCGCTGATGCTGGCAGTGGATATCCAACAATGAAGTGCCACAGCAGGGGATAGGACATTTATGTATAGTGTCACAGCACACATGTGCATGGGCATATACCGTCGATGTCATACGGAATGTGCGCCGGCGTGCACCTATCACGCAGTAGGCGACTATGTCAATTATGTGTAATGCAAAGCTGTCATGATGGATATGTTCACAAATCATAGACAGTATCACAGGCATAGCATGCATGATGGGGCGATGGCCTAATGTTATATACATACACAAGATATGTATGGCCTGCACATATGGGACAATGTAGTAGCAGAATAGGTACCGAAATGGAGGTAACAGCAAGTGACCATGTCCAAGCGTTCCATAGCAGGTGCAATGTGTGCCACAATGATGTCCAGCAGGGCCGGGTGTAAACAAATGTGCAATGTACACAGTACTGACACCCCCATGGTAGTGTCCACTGAGCGGCAGAACTGGATGTCAACTGTCATGTCTATACAGTGCGTCCGCTGTGGTGGTACCATGGGTCTGTGTCACCCTACCAGCAAGGCAGCTATCACATGACTAGTGACACAGTGTGCCCCTGTGGGATGTGCACAGGACCTATGTCCCACAGCATGGTGTGTGTCCAGTCTGTGGATGTCACACTGGCGCCGGGCTGAGCAATGTGGCATGTGTGCACACATGCAGGACTGCTCCTCCCCTGCCCACTGCAAGCGCCATGTAGGAGTACTACATGCATCAGTACTGCGGAGAACATGGCCCATGGCAGAGTACATTACACCCCTGTGTTAGTGGCATGCAGGTGAGCACAGATGTGTTACATGACTGTCATTTGCATATGTAAACTGTCTGAGCCGGGTAGAGAGCACAGCATGACTATACTGAGACATGTAACGTTGTATCCATTGTGTAAGGTACACCACACATGTGTTATTGTAACACGGCCTGCGTGTACATGTGTGTATGGCACAGGTACAAGGGCACCCAAGGTATCAGCTAGACATACGGTCCAGAAATGTGTAGTCCTGCACATGTGTACCGCCATGGTGTAATGTGGCAACCAGAGGACCATGTGGGCCATGTGTGTGTACAGCAACCATGTACAGCGTGATATGCCTGTATAGGGACAGTATCCATGTGATACACACCGCATGACTGTCAGTATGCAAAGGTGATGTGTATGCACTATGTGTGATGTAACTGATGCAATGATATCTACATGATATATCTGCCACACTGACACCTGTATGGGTGTCAGCAACATAGTAGGATGAGCTAGAATGCTGCCAGGTATGTAGAAGTGGTATATGTAGGCATGTACAGTACTGTGTGACAGCAGGTAGTGTACGTATGCAAATACTGAGCATGAGGGGCCACATGTCTGAGGGCGTGCAATGCCACCGTCCCTGAAATGTTGTAGTTAGCATGATATGCCTGCACCACTGTGTGAACTGTACAGAAGGCACATGGCGTAACATGCCGATACATAGAGTGCGATGTGATGCTGGATGTGTACACTGTCAATAGCATAAAGCGGAATGGTGCTCAAGTACAATAAGCGGATGACGTCTGATGTGAGACCCTCTGTATCACCCCAGCCACCCTTGCAATAATATGACAGGTGGCCAGCATGGGATGTGGTGTGCTGTGGCACAGAAGCCCAACAAGGGTGCCAGGAAAGGCATGCAGGTAGTCAATGAGTGTGTGAAGCATGTATGTCAAGATGTGGCCCAGTGCCATACTGAATGGCCCAGTCATGGGTGTAGAGATGCAGCCCCATACGTGCAATGCAGTACCATCCATGTGTAGTGTGATAGATGTGGTAGTGTGGTGGTCAGGGTGCACAACGTACATGAATGGGCTAGCAGTCACTGGCGTGTGCTGCTGCAGACATGTAACAGCCAGGTTGGCGGGATACAACAACTACGGATTTTGGAGGTGACATTGGGACTGTGTTCCCAGACATAACATGTGCATGGCAGTACTATGTATGTGTCCACAGGGTTAATACAATGTCCAGCCAAGGTTGGAACCCTGTAGTGAGTGAGAGTGTGTATTGTTGGTAGGTACCCCATTGGCAGGCAGGATGCCAGCAACATCTGTGTCGTCAATGCCTGCATGACCGTGGTATGCTGCATTGAATGTGGATGTAGTCAAACAGCAGAGACATACCACCACACTGCGTGAGGGCCCACACTGCAATGTCTGGCAGTCATGTGTAGGTAGCTAGCTGTGGAGTATGTCATGCACCAGCAGGACACACCATGACTGTCAAGTGACACACAACACACAGGTGAACATAACTACCGTGCAACAGCCTGCACATGTGCCCATACAGCACGTGTGCATGGAACAGGAATACCACTGTGGCGTCTGTGAAAAGGCCAGCACCACCATGTCTCAGTGTGGAATAGCATGGTCCCTACCAGTGTGTAAATGTAGCAGAAGTGCACTGTGATCACTGTTGGCATAGGCACATAGACTGTCCATCGGACGGGGTGCCATGCCCTCAACTACCTCTGTCAGTGGATGTCAGTAATACCGGCTGTAGTGTGTATGTACCATGCATGCTGCTATGGTTGTGTGTTTAGGGTGTGGCTAGCAGGGATGGTAAGCATGGATGTTCAGCAAACAGAGGGGAGGTGTGTAGGCCTAGCATACAGACACATGGAGGTTTGGTGCATGCTGAGGGTAGTGTAGGTATGGTATGTGTCGTGTAATGTGTCACCCAGCTATCGTACTGCATGGCCAAGCATGTGTGGGTACATGGGAGTCCATACTAGGGAAGGGCGTGTTGCTGGCAATACATAGCAGTAGCAACTGTCCTAGGTGCAATGTACAGTATGCCAACCCGACTGGCATGTAACCTGTGGTGTACAGTGTCTTCACTGTCGCGTGTCACAATGTGCGTAGTGGCCACGAACATGGGTATCTGAACATGGACTACCTATGATGCAATGTGTCATGGGAAAATACAGTATGTGTGTAAATCACGGTGTGGTGTGGGAACCACCCACCCGTGTGTGTTACAGTCAGGTATGTGCCTGGGAGGTATGATCTGTGTACAATCTGGACTGGCAGGTGTGCCGTGTAGGGCATGGAGGCAGGTCCCAGGCACTGCAGATAAATGACATGTGTGCTGTACTGTGTGTGCAGTGCTAGTGTACAACACAGTGGAGGGTGTAAGCATTGTCACACATCACTGCATGCTGTGCCTACCTGTGACAGCCCTGCGGAGACAGACATGTGACACGCTGCACAGGCAGCATAGCATGTGAAGATGTACATGTGGGCTGCACACCTTAGCCAGATGTCCACCGTCATGTGTGCCACGGTAGTGTGGTTGAACACGACTATCAGACTGGACAAACAGCACATGCCTGCATAACAACAGTATGACCATAGTCAACAGTCCCAGTGACAGAGTAGGCCAATGTAGACTATCCCTGCATGCAGACCACTGGCTACTGGACACCTGGCTAGACACACACCTGGGCGGTTAATTCACCATTGGGCCATCACATGTCCACGTCCATGTGGGCGTACAATGTCATCACAGGGTGGTCACAATAGCAGGTGGCAAGGCAGACACGGTGTACCAGGTGATGTGTCATGTGTGCATATGTCGACTAGCACAGCCGTTCACATGTCTGCAACATACTGGTGCACGATGTATACTGTTACATGATGAATGGAACTGCACTGTCACCCACTACAGGGCCAGCTGGCACAGGTGTGGTGTGACTGGTGTAACCATGTTTGCACAGGATACACACTGCTGTTGTAGGCAGCCATGCTGGTGGCCACCAGTGATATATGCAGTGGTCATACAAACATACCGTACACAGTGTTCAGGCAGGAATGTCAATTGTCGTGGGCGATGTGCTGCTATGTGAATGTGGGTGTTTGTTGTGAATGTCACACATCCAGAAGACACCATCTGGTGCAGTCATGGTTGTCAACACCGGTACACACATCCACAGCAGTCAGAACCCAGTCCTGACAATGTGTGTCAGTCACCCTTGTACCGTGTGACATATGTGCACATGGCGGAACACCTCCACTGTCATCTAAGCTGGCTACATGATGGCTGGAATGTGCTGTAGAAATGTACAATGCTGGTAGCCCAATGAAGTACCTGGAATCAGACACAGTACACTATGTCAGCCATGTAAACCATGCACAACAATGACTGCCCAACAGACACAAACAATGCATTGACACATGGAACATGTGCTCATGACAACCCCACTGAGGTATGTTGCACATATAGATGTACAATTGTCATCTATGGCCATAGCATGGATGCAGACACACATACTCCACAGGTAGTACCATGTGATGTAGGTAGGGGGCATTGCTTGTGTATATGTCACAGTAGATGTACACAGACATGTCCTGCATAGCCGTCATGTAGGGGTAGCTGTGGTATGTCACTACTGGACATGCCCATACAGATTACCATGTCCGCAGGAGATGTGTTAGGTGTGTACCACATGTGACATGCTGACAACAATCTGCGATGTGTATGGCTGCGGTGTACCTGTGTGACAATGTCTGTGATGGGTGCAAAGGCACATAGTATCGTATTGTATGCACACAAGCCCCACATAGCTGCATAGCCTGAACATACAGTACAAGGAGTGTGTGGGATGATAGCAACCCACAGGTGGAGATGGGTATGGGCGGCCCACAACCACATGTGTGTGTGCGGTGTTCACGTCCACGACACATGAGCATCTGAGAGGCTAAGCGTCACAGCTGTACAGGGTCGCATGTACATATGTTCAGCAACATCCTGTATGTCCCACCACTGGCCTGTGGACCGATGGACAACAACCAAATGTGCAGATATGAGATGTGCACAGCACATCACAGATGCCTACCGTAGAACAGGCCTACCATGTAGACATGTGCACAGTAGGTCTCGCCACCTGCAGTCAAACACGTTAGGTGCCAAACCACACCAATAGTCCAGGCAATGACACAGATGGGCGTGCATGCCTCTGTGTATGTATGTCTGTGAATGGCTCCGGCATAGCAATATAGCCGTGTCACCATTGTGAACAACAATATGAATGGGTTGTATGTGTGAGGGTGCATCATATGTGTATGGTCAGATCGGCGATACCATCAGTGGGCCTGCTATGTGAACATCCATGTCCCCATACATGGATACCTCTGCTGAGGCCAACACCACATTCACACAGGGAGGGATGGCGGTGTGTAGTGCAGCAGCAGACATGTGGGTGGCAGCGGGCAATGTATGTACACATATGTGTTACCCACATCAGTTCAGGCAGCTATCCATGTGCATGGGATAGCGGTGTGTGTACACATACAGCACTGTGTCGATCAACATCCCAGCACATAGCACCTGCCAGGGCTACAGTGTATGCATGGATGTGTGATACCTGCATGCACCACACACACCCTCAACAAGCAGCGTGCAGCATACCTCGCTGGAGGACAGTGTCCACACCATGGTGATAAACATGTTGAATGTCCATATTCACACAGCTATGACAAAAGCAATGGACAGCCACCCTGCCAATACCGTCAGCCCCTGGGTGGGTCACACCCATTGCCATGTATGTGGCATACCCTGCCATATCATGCAGAGATGACCAGCAAGGCTGCATGAGCTATCACAGTCCCACATGGTGCAATGGACAAAGGCACTCTCACTATCAACCATACACAGTAGTAATGTGGTGGCGATGCACCCTGTCATGTTACAGGTGCTGTGTGATGCTCTGCACAATGTGTGTGTGTACATGCTATGCATGGCCTTTCCTGCTAATGTGTCATGGTTACACATTGCTCCATGTCTATCACATCGTAACACAGGTGAGCTGGGGCAAGTTGTCCAGCACCGGTACAGTGCTGTGTGGAAGTACATGGCACAACACATGCATGTGCAGGTGTCCATGTGTATGTGTACAGTGCGCTGCTGGCGTTCACAATGGACACAGACGTGATGTGTACAGACATATACACAGCGTACAGGTGAACAGTAGCACAGGCGTCACATGGGGACTTATGCCAACTGATATGGACATAGGTGCAGCCAGGTACACATGTCCATGGCAGGCTAACATCTACATGGTGCGTGCACAGTGTGATGGGGTGGCACACAGATATGATGTGACACCCAGTGCTCAATGGTGTGAAGCCACAACATCGGCTGTGTCACCGCCACGATGCCCTTCACAGATCACTGTGCAGATGTCGTACATGTCATAGCAATGTATTTCCAACAGTATGCCAGCACAGCAGTGTGAATGTGACCTGCCACCATCATTATGTCTTCCAGATAATGCCACGTTCCGGCTTCCACCATTTAGCCGACAGGAGGAGGAGGTCATCATACCATCCCTCGAGAGGAACTACAGCGCCCTGTTTAGCCATGTGCCACAGCAGGCACAAGAACGGCAGGAGATGTGGGAGGAGTTGTGCAGGAGGGTGAACAGCGTGGGCGGAACCAACGCGGCTACCAACAAATCCGCAGGCACTGCACAGACCTGATCCGGCATGCAAGACAGCGTGCGCTGCAATCGCCAGGCAACAGCGTGGGACGGGTGGTGGGCCACCAACACAGCCCCACTCACAGCTACGGAGGAGCTCCTGGCCAGTCTGGGGACACCCGCGGAACAACACGCAGAACCACTTGCGTCCATCGTGGAGGTGGGTGTCTCCCGAGCTATGAGCCTGGAGCCGCATGGTAAGTCAGTGTTGCATGTTTGTATGATAGGCGGCGTGGGTGTGGGTGTCATAGTACAACACATGATATAGCAATACATGCCAGGTATATGGCCACACAAGATGCAAACCATTGTATGCTATGTTGTGTTAGCAGACATGTGCATAGCACATGCTACCACACATGCATGATGTGTCATGCACAGTGCTGACCGTGGAGATAGTAATGGCTAATGTGTATACCTCTGTGTAATGCCTTTACAGGTACGTCTGGCGTGCCGCAAGGACAAGGGTCTGTTGCAGGTAAGTCTGTTGCTAGTCAACCGCATGTTCTGCTGTATTGATATTCCCCATGTGCCTAGGCATGACATGCTCACCTGTGTGTGCCCCGTCACGGTATACAGCTCGCACCACCGACATACACACCACCCATGTACAGTAGATACACCCGTTACCGTGAGTGGTATGACACCACACAACCTATTGGTGTGTTACGTGCATTCAGCTATGCATACAATGGTGTAGGTGTTACACAATGGCTGCATGTGTAGTATGCATTGGTATGCCAGTGCAGTATGGACACAGTACCACAGAGTGAGCTGTGATCTGGCCAGAGCACAGGTGTTACCAATGTGACCCATGCCCTGCATCGGTGCACCGCGTTGTGACATGGCGCATGCCATGTCCCATGCTGCGTGGATGTCTGGCTGCAGCTTTGTCACACCTTGATATGACCTTTGCACAACATAGCAGACATACACACTGTCAGCATATCCGTAGAGAATGTGACCGTCACACTAGTATGGGTGTATGTCACATGGGCCACCACAGGGCCGTGTGCACGATGTCTACCACACACAATTGTCAATGAGTCAGACAGACAAGGCCATGGTTGATACCTACAGGCATGTTGCCACACAGCACATCCACAGTGGGTACTCACCATTGCACCCTGTACACACATAGTGGGTTCATCAATGTAGTGGACCCCCTGGACATCTGATGTAGTACACCAGTGACATGAAATTCCTCTCCACAGCTACTACAGGTGCCTCCAATGTCCACCATATATGTGCTGCTGAGCAGCTGAACTGACTTACAGACATGGCAATGTAATGCGTCCAGGTCACGCATCGCACAGACACATAGCTGTGTCCTGCTACTGTGCAGTGGCACAGAGCCCGCACCACACACCGTACAGCTATGCACACAGCTCACAGCAAACGTACCTGCACAGACATCACTGTTACACATACATTGTATCTGTACACTGTACACATAACACTGCACCATGACAGCCATTGTGATGTGGTGCATGCGGTGGGACACCATCTTCACATGTCCACATGATACCGCACATGTTTGCGGTGTACATTACATAGTGTCGGCAGCCATGTGTACTCTCAACTTGCCAGCGGCCACACGGTGTATCACGCTGATGCATGCAAACTACCATGAATGTGTGTACTGCATGCCTACTAAATGACACCTGCCTGTTGTACTGTCCCCACCAGGGCAGTGTACATACTGCCACTATGAATGTCTGGTCTGCATTCACTGGTCTGTGTTGTGTGAATGCTGCATGCCACCTGCATTATCACATGCATGCTGTGTGTGTGTGTGTGTGTGTGTGTGTGTGTGTGTGTGTGTGTGTGTGTGTGTGTGTGTGTGTGTGTGTGTGTGTGTGTGTGTGTGTGTGTGTGTGTGTGTGTGTGTGTGTGTCTGTATTGTAACCGATGGTATGTCTTTGTATTGACAGGTGCTGTAGGTGCGTTCCCCTCCTGCGGTCAATCTGATGCTAGTGTCCCCACAGATACTAGTGGTGATGAGCATGTGCATGAGGCACAGGCAGGGTCGTCACAGGCAGAGTCTGTGCCACTGGAGAACATCACACATCGTCCCTTTCATCCCGCACACGGTTCAGATGGCGACACATACCCCAACACCGTTGCCCATAGATGACGGTCAGGCAGCGTCTGTTGATCCCGAGCAGGAATGTGTGGTGGCTGCAGAAGGTGTGGGTACACACGATGTTGCCAGTGTAAGGACTGGTGCAGTGCCACGCAGGCATGTGGCAGGTGCTGCCCGTGGGGGAGCACCGCTAGACATACACCTGCCGTACAGGGTGCAGCAGCTGGTATAACCAGGCGCATGTTCCAGACTGTAATGGCGGGCGCAGCGCGTGCGAGCGGCAGAACCAGGAAGGGCAGAGGCTGCAGAGGTCCGCAATCCGTACCCTAAATGACAGCATCCAGGCATTGGCGAATGCACAACAGCATCTTGCCGATGTTCTGGATAGGAGATTAGGCGACATGGCTGGTCTCCTCGACCGAGGCTTGGCCATCCTTGGCGTCGCAGTCCGTGCAGGAACACCAGGTAGGGGTGAGGCATAGGGCACGCGTGGGCGTGTGCCAGCAACACCACCTGCTGCAGGTCAGCGTGTGCGTGCCACCTCCCATGCCCACACAGACAGTGATGGTAGCAGTAGCACTGCAGCTGCTACTACACCATCCACACCAGGACAGAGCAGGCCGCGTGGGCGTGGCCTGGGCAACCCGTCGTGGGCGCGTTTCCAGCGGACATGTGACATCGGAGAGTGGACAGTCTGTACCTCCACCCGGTCGTGCCCGTGCGACCCCAGGCGAAGCGGGTCGCCGCGCCGGCAGACACAGTGAGCCGTAACACCTGCACTGTACAGTCAGGGGCTGCCAAGCATACCCGTGTAGGCATCACAGATGACTGAACTGTGTACACACACACCCACACACAGCAGACACAACTGTAGGGCTCCACCACACCCACATGCAATCTACATAGTCATGCCCACTCAATGCACTGGCCCTTACACACACACATGATGTCATCCATTGGTACAGCCCATGCCTGTGGCACTATATCACCCTGTGCATATGATTAAGTCTCTGCCTCATAACTGTGCGTCACACCATCAATGCGGTTAAGCTAACATATTATGATGCACAGGGTGGACACGATAGTGAGAGGTGTATGTGATACCTGTGTCCGCATAGTACGTGATGTGTATGTTGTGGTGTGTGTGTATGGCTGGTGACAGGTGTGTATGTGATGTGGGTTGTGCACGGACATCATGCAGCAGACATACCATGCAGGACAGGTGCAGCATTCATTGATATGTGTACACAGTATGTGTGGTGGTTACATGTGTAGCACCATGTCGGTGCAGTTAACCCGTATGATACTGATGGTGTACTTGCGTGCCTACTGGGAGCACTGTAATTAGTTCCCCACGTGTAGTGGTGGGGTACCCACAGGCATGTCTGGCAAAATCAGCATAGCACAGTTACCCACATCCGGCATGGACCCTACATAGGTACATAGGCACATGAGCGTAACAGGATATGTGCCCTACGACATGTGTGGACCTAGCATGACTGTGTGTGGCATCTAACACCCCTCAGGATGGGGATGCCATATCCATCAGTCCCCAGTCCCTGGTCTAGCAGTGACACACAGAGGTTGACTGGCGCATAACTATCGTCACACATCCACCGTCATTAGCAGTCCTGGACAAAGGCAGTCAGGGCCTTTCCTTCACATGGCCTGGCACTCCTCCCGTGTTGTAGGGGTGTCTGGCCGTTACCCTGTTCCCCCAGCACGTCCCACTCATCTTTGAGTTGAGGTGTCTGACAGTCGCTTCTGTGCCCGTGTTTGCATGGGGCCTGGGAGGTGGAATGTGCCCATGTCACCCAGGTCAGACATGGCCGTGTATGTCAGGCACAGATCACCCGGAGCAGCTGTGCTGTGAAGATCCACAGCCGGTGTCCCCTTGGCCGTGCAGCTTGTGACACATGTCCTAGCACCGTCATCCCGTCTTGTGGAGCGTTTGCGGTCCTTCCGAGTGCTGCAGGCGTCAGGTTAGCTACAGGCCACATGTGCCATTATGCGCAGTCATTGCACTGGTGTGTGATGTGTACAGGGGTACAATGAACACCCTGATGTGGTTGCCATTCCATCCAGACCAGGAGGCCACAATGGAATGTCTTCACACCCACATTGCCATTGTGTGTGTTGACAGAGGTTGCCGACAGGTGTGGTAGCCATTTCCTGAACATGTCCACCATCTTTAATGGCGTACCACCTACATGTGACATTGGGACGAACATGTCCTTCACACTGGGTAGGGCTGCACCTTCTCTGGCATTTAGTAGCAGGCCATGGCTCTGGCACCAGTCATCCATGTCTATGTCGCCCTAGTTGGATGTTCGTGTAACATGGGGTGTTGGGTATGTTGGCGGTCGCGTAGTCATCTGCATACCTTGTCTGCTACAATCCCCTATGATTGCATGCACATTGGAAGGTCGGATGCCATATGGCAGGGGCACAGGAGTGAGCCCTGTGGGCCTCCACTGGGTCCAGATATGAGTGTGACAAGGCACCTTGAGCACCAACCCTGTGTGGTGTGACCTCCAACCTGTCTGAGAAGCATCAGGTGACATATGTCCCCACATGTATGCTGGCGAGCCTTTCCATGGGTCCCATGTGTAGTGTGCTCTGAGCGCTCCCACCAGGTCATGGTACTGTGTGCAAACCCACGTATCCCCATCAATGGCCTTGGTGACCACTCCAGACTGGACGAGCAGGTTCGGGAGGCAGGATCCGCCCTTGACTATGTAGTTGTGGGTATGTTCGGTATTGGCTGTACACGCTATCTGTAACCATGGCCACCTGTATGGACCTCCACACAGCTTTGCAGACAACACTTGTCAAGCGTATAGGGTGTGGCTGTTGACAGTCCATAGGAGCACTACCCTGGCATAGTGGGACCACAGATGCCATATGGCATCCATTGGGGACATAGCCCATAGTAAGGCTAACATGACACAGTGGCGCATGTGTGGGCCGAGGGCCTCAAAGAGGATGGGTAGCACACAGCCAGGGACACCATCGGTGCCCATTGCTGGCGTGTCAAGCGCCATAGAGATATGGGATCACTCCAGGCCATATGACATGTTTGGGAGGATACACTCTGGTGGGATGGATATGTTCCCTGTTGGGGGATGTATGCATGGAACATGTCCTGTGGTATGCAGACAATGTCTGTGGGTGCAGTGACTGTTGTACCATTCTGGACCATTTCCAGGCAAGTCTGTGTGCCCCAACCATGTCCTTACCACAGTTACGGAAGGCCCTGTGGTTGTCTCATGTGCCCTCTGCAGTACCACTCCCACGGGCGGACCTGGATGATGGTATGTGGGGCCGTATGGTGGCCGGTATGAATGGGTGATGGTTTCCCTGGTACTGTCATTGCCCTGCCATGTAGTAGCTCCAACTGTTGATGTACAGGTAGTCAGTGGCTGCGGTCCACCACACCATGTGCCTACCTGTGGTGGACAAGGTCCTGATGTCATCATGTTTGCCTGTTGCAGACATGCATGTGGAGTGGTCGGGGAAGGCATTCGTTAGGCGTTTGCGGTCTGGCCTCTGTTCAACATTGGCATGGAGGACTTGTAGGGTACCACACGGTCATTATGATGTGTGTGGTTTTCTGTGGAGAGGTCATCACTGAGGTCCCCATGCTGGTGTTGGTTACAGTGAGTGGATGACCAGTGGATCCACTATCACGGTCTTGCATCACTATCGAGGGCTGTACATCCTGTGTGGGCCATATCCTCACCATGCGTGATGGGCAGAACTGTCAGACATCCCCTAGTATGTATGGTGCATGGCTGTTTAACAGTGGCCAGGTGTGTGAACACCTGGGACTGCTGGCGTACTGTGTTGTGCCATGGGTAATGTTCCCAGGCTATGTATGGGTGGTTCATGTCACCCAATACGGTGCTGTTGTGAGAGCATGCCCACTCACCAGTGTCCTCAGGACATCTGTGAAGGTATCCTGTGTTTGGGAGGGTTGTCTGTAGCATGCAACAAACTGTAGGCCAGTCCTACACATGGTTAATTGCACCTAGATATTCCCTGCAGCAACAACAACGTCTGTGGCATGACCGGGTTGCTGTTGTGTGGCTGGACACACAGGATGGTCCGCATTCCGCCACCCATGCCGTCGCACCATGTGTATGCATGTCTGATCTGTGCCGACTCTAAGTGTCTGAGCATGCCCAGTAGGCAGCTGTGTAGATAGACACACAGCACAGTGCACACCTCTGCCGTCTGCAGTTATACCCGGGTGCATGCCTGTATCCCCTACATAGCGGCCACGTCTGTGGCGTGGCCTGGTTTGTGGTGTGTGGCTGGACACACACGACGGTCCACATTCCGCAACCCATGCCGTCGCAACATGTGTATGCATGTCTGCCCTGTGCCGAGTCTAAGTGTCTGAGCATGCCCAGTATGCAGTGATGTACTGATCAGTAGTTACTTGTTATTCTCGACTGCAGCACTAGCGTGTTGGTGTGCGGCGACATGGGATGGTAACAGACTGCGTGACTGCGCACTCTGTCCCGATCGGGCGCATTGCCTCTGCAAATGATACCACTCACGTAGGGGTATGCCTCCTGACAGCGCTCTGCTCAGCAAACTCGGTAGCAGCGTTCTGTAAATGCTTCATACTGTAGTGTGTTCATGTAGATAGGCGTAGGTTCGTCCCCGTCCCTTCCGTGTGTGTGTGTGTGTGTGTGTGTGTGTGTGTGTGTGTGTGTGTGTGTGTGTGTGTGTTTCCAGCTGCCTCTGTGACTGATTATGCTTTTAGACGCTCCGCAACACATGCCTTGGCTATTGCCAACTATTGTCTTGCGGGTGACGTCAGCAGCCTACAAGTATGCCTGTGACAGCGCTCTGTTTAGCAAACTCGGTAGCGCGTTCTGTAAATGCTTCATACAGTAGTGTGTTCATGTAGATAGTCGTAGGTTCGTCCCCGTCCCTTCCGTGTGTGTGTGTCTCTGTGTGTGTGTGTTTCCAGCTGCCTCTGCGACTGATTATGCTTTTAGGCGGCTCCGCAACACATGCCTTGGCTATTGCCAACTATTGTCTTCGGGTGGCGTCAGCAGCCTACAAGTATGCCTGTGACAGCGCTCTGTTTAGCAAACTTCGGTGGCGCGTTCTGTAAATGCTTCATACAGTAGTGTGTTCATGTAGATAGTCGTAGGTTCGTCCCCGTCCCTTCCGTGTGTGTGTGTCTCTGTGTGTGTGTGTGTTTCCAGCTGCCTCTGCGACTGATTATGCTTTTAGGCGGCTCCGCAACACATGCCTTGGCTATTGCCAACTATTGTCTTCGGGTGGCGTCAGCAGCCTACAAGTATGCCTGTGACAGCGCTCTGTTTAGCAAACTCGGTAGCGCGTTCTGTAAATGCTTCATACAGTAGTGTGTTCATGTAGATAGTCGTAGGTTCGTCCCCCGTCCCTTCCGTGTGTGTGTGTCTCTGTGTGTGTGTGTTTCCAGCTGCCTCTGCGACTGATTATGCTTTTAGGCGCTCCGCAACACATGCCTTGGCTATTGCCAACTATTGTCTTGCGGGTGACGTCAGCAGCCTACAAGTATGCCTGTGACAGCGCTGTGTTTAGCAAACTCGGTAGCCGGGTTCTGTAAATGCTTCATACAGTAGTGTGTATCATGTAGATAGTCGTAGGTTCGTCCCCGTCCCTTCCGTGTGTGTGTGTCTCTGTGTGTGTGTGTTTCCAGCTGCCTCTGCGACTGATTATGCTTTTAGACGCTCCGCAACACATGCCTTGGCTATTGCCAACTATTGTCTTCCGGGTGGCGTCAGCAGCCTACAAGTATGCCTGTGACAGCGCTCTGTTTAGCAAACTCGGTAGCGCGTTCTGTAAATGCTTCATACAGTAGTGTGTATCATGTAGATAGTCGTAGGTTCGTCCCCGTCCCTTCCGTGTGTGTGTGTCTCTGTGTGTGTGTGTGTTTCCAGCTGCCTCTGCGACTGATTATGCTTTTAGACGCTCCGCAACACATGCCTTGGCTATTGCCAACTATTGTCTTGCGGGTGACGTCAGCAGCCTACAAGTATGCCTGTGACAGCGCTCTGTTTAGCAAACTTCGGTAGCGTTCTGTAAATGCTTCATACAGTAGTGTGTTCATGTAGATAGTCGTAGGTTCGTTCCCCGTCCCTTCCGTGTGTGTGTGTCTCTGTGTGTGTGTGTTTCCAGCTGCCTCTGCGACTGATTATGCTTTTAGACGCTCCGCAACACATGCCTTGGCTATTTCCAAATATTGTCTTGCGGGTGGCGTCAGCAGCCTACATGTATGCCTCTGACAGCGCTCACGTCAGTTAACTCGGTAGCGCGTTGTGTAAATGATTCATACTGTACTGAGTTCATGTAAATAGGCGTAGGTTCATCTCCCGTCCCTTCCGTGTGTGTGTGTGTTTCCGTTGCTTTCGACAATACAACTGAATAAGCAAATTGTTAAAGTGTTCACAATCAACAGTGTGATATTTAAAATCATGTTAAGACTCACATTGTTGATTGTGAACATTCTTAAACATAGCATATTTCCTGCACCGTTGTGGAAACAACGAAAGCGTTGCATGTTTTAATGAACTGTTTAAATGTTACGAAGACTTGTGTTGTGTCGAACTACGGGGACTATTCTTGCTGCAGGTTGCCGGTTTGTTTGTGTTTCATAGTACAATATCATGTAATCGTGTGTTCATAGTATGCTTTCTGTGATGTTGACATGTGTGTGTTTCGTTAGCAGTACGTCTCTGCTTTCTATGCTGTGGCTACATCTCCATTGCTCGCATAGAAAGTGACAAATGGAAGTGTAAGGGTGGACATTTAAAGCCTGGATACTTCCATGTTATGTGTAAGTCTCCGCAGGGCCAGCGGGTGATAAGCGCATACATGTCTATGAAGTACCTTTGGATACCATATGCGACCTGTCGTGGACGAAATGTTTATGTTGACTGTTCCATCTACCTATGTGTGACATGGTTTGTGGCCATAGGGTGCCAGCAAGTCTTCCCTGTTCATTGGGTGTTTGCCATGGTGTATTGACATCAATCCTATTAATTCACGAAGGATGTCTTTCTTTGGTGTCAGCGCCATAGTTTGACCATCCTATGTCATTCCCAGCAGGCGTGGAGATTGTGCCATTGGTATCTTTACACAGGTGACCCATCTGTTCCACTGTATGGGCGTGTGATCCCCATAGATGTGCTGGCACATGGAGTGTTGTGTGCGCGGTATCTGCCCAGCGGTCTTTCTTTGAATGGGGAGTGTGTACTGTACACGTATCTGTATTCCCTGGGTTATGCCTTGCAACAGCTGTGGGATTCCCCAGGTTTGCAGCTATGGGTGCCATCTTGGCGTCGTTTGTCCATCCATGGGAACTGCCTACTGGACACTAGTATCGGGCTGTCAACATTTCACAGCTGCATTCTCCATTTCCGGTGGATGATCGGTATTAGTATTGCGAATGCGCATATGCCATGGCCACGTCCGCTGCAGGCGGGGCGATGAATCATCTGCCAATCCACACCGACACCCATATTTGCATACCCACGATCCCATGTCTGCAACCCTCGACAGTACCCTTGCACACCCTTCATGTGTGCGGAAATGGGATGTGAGCGTGTATGGATGCAGCAGCCTGGGGAGTCCTATTCATATGTCCTGCATTTCATGGGCGGCTGTCATCACCCTTGAAGACACTTGTGGTGCATATATCTACCTGTGCGTAGTCACGGCTGTCACCTCTTCGGTTCACACTATGTTGCTCACACTCACTTAAGGAGTAATTTTTGGGTCCTGCAATGGACACCGATGTGCATATGTAAAGTTTAGGACATGTTGGACTGTGTCCATTCGGCCAGTGGGTTTGACTGCCGCCGTATGTTCCCCATTCCGGATGTCTGTCCGCCTACCCATATTATGTAGTGCTTTCGTAACCCGTGTCCTTCCACAATTTACCCATAGGGTGTTACTGTAGTCCTGCAGGTTGGCAACTGCTTTAGATAATCCTCACAGGTACCATTGTGAACTATCCGCCACTGTATTGTCAGTATAACACAGCTGGTACATGTAGAACCTATTTATTCATGACAGTATGTCGGTTATGTGTGTGAACGCCATATTTTAGCGATAGTATGACCTTCCTAGTTGTCGTTGTTGGTGTGCCATTAATATGTGTTCCACAGGTCGCAGGTATGTTCCGCAGAGTGGAAGCGGGTGATCCCCACATACTTGATAGCACCTTCGCTGCTGTATGCGCTGGGATTCGCATCGCAGGTTGGATGTCTACGGCGTGTATCTACTGCTGTTTCCATCTTTATGTCCTGTGTCATGCCCTACTACGGCTGTGTGATTCCACCAGGTTTGCTATTATGGGTGCCATCTTGTCCGTACGTTTGTCCATCCTTGGGAAATGCCTACTGGACACTGATGTAGGGCTGAACACATTTCACACATGCCTTTAGCATTACCCTATGGATGCTTTGCATCCTTACTGAGGATTAAGGCACGTCCTGTATCCGCAGCCCTCCCGCAGGCGGGACAGCGGATTATCTGCCAAACAACACGAGCCCCATTTTGCATACCCAGGATACCATGGCTGCAACCCCCGATGCGCATGACACATCCTTCATGTGTGCGGAACTGGGATATGGGCGCACATGTATGGACCACGGCAGTCTGGGGACCTCTGTTCATATGTCCTGCATGTCATGGGCAGGTATCATCAACCTTAAACACGCTGGTGGTGCATATGTCTAGCTGTGCCGTAGTCACGGTTAGTACTCTGATTGGCTGATCCCAGTGGATAACGGAGCAGGCGTCGTAATTTTGGAGTCCTACAATGGACACCGATGTGCATTTGTAAAGTGTAGAGCGTGTTTGACTGTCCCCATCTGGCCAGTGGTATTGACTGCCGCTGTATGTTCCCCAGTCGTGGATGTCTGCTTGACTACCCATCGTTTGTATGACATGGCCTATCTATATCCACGTGCCAGTATCGCGGAAATACAGCAAACCTTGCGTCCTGCCCATCTTCATAAGCGACATTATGGAACATATATCGGCGAAACAGACACTGTCAAATCGATAGACTCCACAGTGAAAGGATACTGAGCTCTCTCAACTACTAACATGGGGCACCGTCGAGATCGGATTTCATGACATAGCCGTCCCTAATACACTTCCTTCAGAGTCGGTTTAAAGCGAAATAATCAATAAACCTGCTCATAGTTAGGTGGACAGTGCTCCAAGTCTTGATTATAATGTGACATATACATATCAGTGTTGCATGCCTTACTTCATGGAAACAATAATACGGCAACAATGTGTTAATATATATACAATATTGGTAAATACAATCAGTATCCGGACACATAGTTGATAATTGCTGAGAGTGCACCTTAGAATGTAGTGTGTTGATCAGGTTATTGTATATCGATGTGTATAATAGTAGCATTACGATAACAAAGCATGGAATCAATAAGTACTATTTAAGCATATATTTGACAATTATGAATGTAAGCGTGTGGAGGAGGCAGCCGTAACCTTCCCTGGTTCCACTGGATCACACACGCTGCATTACACTCGCATGTCGGATTGTGGGTTCTGGCGCGCACATGCATATCCGTAGTCCGTTTATATATGTTTACAGTGTCTGTGTGGTTACGTGTTTTGCGTTACTTGTGACTATTCGGTAACATATGTCTGATCCGGTTGGCGGGCGTGTGCAGAAAGCACTTACAGCTTTATATATGTAACAGTCTTTGCAGCATGGGCGCTTTACGTGCGTGCACATCTATATGTTCTATAGTCGTAATTCCAGCGTGACTGCAGTCACGTTTGGCGCTACTGTGACCAGTGCACGTTAGCTGTTCGTTGTCATTAATATGCATACCCTTGGTACCTATGTACATTTACATATCACCCCCCCCCCCGCCCCCCCCCCCGTCACAGGCATCCATTCTCCTGCTGGGAAAGGTGCGGTACTGCATGTTGAACATTCCTAATTCCCCCTCGCTCATGGCCCAGGATGCATATGTCGTCACCGCAGGGCTGTTCAGATGACAGCTGCTTATATCCCATACGCATACAGGCCTTCGATTGTCAGGGTGTTGCTGTGGTGCTTTGGGTTTGGTCTTGGCCGCCCACTGTACGGGACTGCCCTGACCCTGTACGAATGTTAGATGAGTCACATGGGCACGTTTGTCCGTGTCCATGGTACCATATCACGCCCCCAATTAGTCGTAACCGTGTGCATCGATTGGCGGTGTATCCGTTGTAGATCTCGTTATACTAATTGCACACGGTCTGATCGAACTAACCAATTTCCATTACTAACCCTCCGTATGTATGGCCTGTGTCGCAATATTACAAGGGTTTAACATTGCGTGGCGACTTTCACTGAGCCACAGACATGTCCGTTGCTTTGTTTGGCCGGTTCGCTGTGCTACACACATTTAACATGGCGTAACAGGTTGAACAGCTCGAACCACGAGGACATCGGGTTGTCCGTCGTTGTCTATTATTGAATGTCTCTGTGGAGTTTGTTTCACAAAGCGACACATTGTCGGCATTGTTAGCGGACATCTCGCGCGAAATGCGTCCGCACCGCCCGCGGGTGGCGTATGTCTGCCTTTGGCGGCGAACAGGCATTATGCTGTGCCATTATGTCTGGCGATATATGGTTTCCTTCCTTACATAGATGATGTGCCATACTAGCAATGACCCTAGCAATGACCAGCGTCTGGGTGTGGGTACTGCTGTATTACCCACGGGAAGAGTGGCCTTAGGGTAAGTGGTGACCTAGGCAGAAGTTGCCACCGATACATCACCCGCTACCCCCTCCTGGTCTACCTACACCAAATAGAGTCTGGAAAGGTGCCCGGTAGAGCAACACCCTAGGCGGCTACCTACTTGGCCTATGCCTAAGGCCGGCTATGTGTGTGGTCCCTTGGGCATCGGACTCGGGAACGTGCCACGTCTGCCGTGGGTATGTCCAGCATTACCCACATCCAGCCCCAAGGCAGTCAACACAGCATCCATGGGTCCACATGGTGTCCCAGCTGTGTACTCCAGGAACTCTATGGAATTTAACCCACACCTAGGACAGCTGTTTAATCCTAGCCTCACCCCAGGGTCAGTACCTGAGTAGTAGCACAGGGCGACTGTAGTCACACTCCACATAGATGGTGCCTCCACTGACCCTGGTTATTACCATACCATTAGTTTGACAAGCCTTATCTGCAAAGCCATGGAGATGGATCATAATGGGACACATAGATAAAGACATAGGGGACCCGCATACTTTGGATACAACCCAGTTTAGCTTGGTCATAGTCAGATCATGCCCTTTACACGTGTTTCACTTTGTAGAATCAGTCACCAAGGCCATTGCTGAGGGTAAAGCAGTCCATACAGCCTACCTCAACCCGGCAGAGGCCTTGACACAATACCCCCTCGGGTATACTTGATAAACCCGTCATCTTGAATGTAAATCCATACATCGCCATATGGGTTGCAAGCGGGCTAAGTCACAGAACACACATGGCCATAGTTGCTGGCGCCATGTCATACTCACAGCCAGTCACAGGTGGTGTCCCATGGGGCTCAGTCCTGGGTCCACTATTTCCAGCATCTACGTTTCCAATGTACACGCATACACAGCAGGGTTATGGGTGACAATGTTTGCATTCGACTGCAAACCGGATGCCAAAGTCAGACACACATCTGACACAGATATCCTTCAGGAGTGCCTCACAGATGTGGATAAGTGGTACCAGAGACATGTCCTACAGCTAAATGCCAGGAAATGCATAGGCATACCCTTCGGGAAGAACAAGGTTACCCGAGCTACCATATAGGTGGCAATCCACTGAGCACCGAGGGCCTTACCAGTGATCTGGGGACACGTGTTGTTGTTAACCGTTCGTTAGACACACATGTTGCTAACATAGTTAGGTAGACCTTCCACATTGCCCACATCATCATGAAGGGATTCACATCTAGATCAGGGGAGGTCATTGTCCCCTTGTACTCATCACTCAATAGACCTATGATTGGGTACAATGCCCGTTCAGAATGTATCTGACCCAACACCTGCAGCAGCTGGAAAGGCAGCAACAGTTCTTCGACAAGCGGATGCAGGGTCTCAGGTATATGTGTTATACTGACCGACTGAAAGAATTCCAGCTGTATACAGTTGCATACCACTTGCCCAGAGGTGACCCGTGCCTGGCATGCGGCTAAGTCGAACAGATCTGATGACTATGCTTCACGTAAATAAGTTAGATCCCTCAGAACCACAAGGGCAGCTGCCGTACACCTTGACACTGTCATTAATCGCACGTGTTGTTGGGACGGATTCATCACCCAGAGACTCACTACGCTGTGGGACGACATCCCAGTACATGTGAGGGCAAGCACCTCGCTGGCCTTGTGTTAGTATTTACACATGGATGTCTGAATTGATTTATTTAAGTAACCTTCTAAATGAATTTTACATTAGCACATTGTGAATCTTTACATTTCGTTGGTCTATTTTACAGTAGTCATAATCATACGGTTTATGTGTATATATTATGGTTCATTTATATTACTAGGTGTCTGCAGTTCTGTTAATATATTGGCACAATCCGTAGGACATATATATGTATCTTACACAGTCAGACATTTGGAAAACATTTTATGTTGGTTCATGTTTCATATATGTACATATATTTCTATTTTCCGATGAAGACTGTACCTTCGAAGCAATGTCTGATGTCCTCACTGTGTGGGATGTGTAACCCAAGTAAGGTTTGTTCGCTTGTCTGCCTTTAAGGCATGTAATTAGTACCTAGCACATCTAATGTACCGACCAATTAATGCTTGTAAATGTAGTAGGTTGGACTGCATTGTATGTAGTCTGAATAAGTCTGCTTATGAAGCAGGCGAAGTGGGCTCCAATAGACTATGGTGACTGCCTTTAATTCTTGGTGTGCTCTGGTTGGTCACTGGCGGTCCCTACAGTACCTCGTCTTTGCTTTGGACTTCATCGGCTGGTTGTCTGTGTTTGTTGTATGGGGAATGTCAACTGTAGTCCCTATGTGTATGACTTGTGTAATGCCTTACTACGGCAGTGTAATTCCACTGGGTTTGCAGTTATGGGTGCCATCTTAGTCATACGCTTGTCCATCCATGTGAATTGCCTACTATACACTGGTATAGGGCTGTACACATTTCACACCTGCATTTTGCATTCCCCGGAGTATGGTGTGCATTATTAGCGGAGAGTGACGCATGTGCTACGCACACGTCCCTCCCACGGGACAAAGGATTGCCTGCGAAACAACACCGAGGCCAGATTCTACATACCCAGACTCCCTTGACTGCAACAGTGGACAGTACCCATTACACATCCTTCATGTGTGCTGCACTGTGATGTGGACGCAGCTGAATGGACCCGATACCCTGGGTATTTCTGTGCATGTGTGCTGCAGTTCATGGACAGCTATCATCAACATTGAACACGCTTGCGTGCCTATGTGTACCTGTGACGTGGTGACGACAATTAGGTCACATGAGTAATGCAGGAAGCTAGCAGGCATTCTCTGAACAGAATTTTGGGTCCTACAATGGACACCGATGTGCATATGTCAAGTTAGATGTTGCTGGACTGTGTCCACCTGCCCAGTGCTTTTCACTGCTGGTGTATGTTCCCCAATCGCGGATGTCTGTTTGACTACCCATTCCACATGGTGCTACATAACCAGCTGATTTAGTACTGTGAACAAATTACATACATCCAAAGATGCTGGTTACCAACTGCTTCATATAAACCTCAGACATCCCAATGGGACATATCCGTCACTATATTTCCAATATAACACCACCGGAACATGTTGCTTACCTATGCATTCATTTAACCATGTTGTCTTCATAGGTGGGAATGCCATAGTTTACATATCCTACTTGTCGTTGTGTGTGTGCCATTAGTATGTTTTCCACAGGTCGCACATCTGTTCCGCTGTGCGGTGGCGGGTGCTCCTCAGTCTGTTGCTGGCAGACTGAGTGCTGTATCTTGCCGGTGTTGGCACGAGGGCTCGGCTTTGTATGTGGAATGACAACTGTAGTCCCTATGTGTATTTCCTGTGTTATGCCTTACCACGGCTATGTCATTTAACCGGGTTTGCAGTTGTGGGTGCCATCCTGGCCATACGGGTGTCCATCCATGACAATTGCCTACTGGACACTAGTATAGGGCTGTACACATTCAACACCTCCATTTAGCATTCTCCGGAGTATGGTTTGCATTATTAGCGGAGAGTAAGGCAGGTGCTACGCACATCCCTCCCAGGCGGGAGAAAGGATTGCCTGCGAAACAACACCGAGCACAGAGTCTACATACCCAGAATCCCTTGACTGCAACAATTGACAGTACCCATTACACATCCGTCATGTGTGCGGGACTGTGATGTGGACGCAGTTCTATGGACCAGGTACCCTGGGTATTTCTGTGCATCTGTGCTGCATTACATGGACAGCTATCAGCAACATTAAACACGCTTGCGGTGCATATGTGTACCTGTGGTGACAATGATTTCAGATACGCATTGAAATAAGACATAATTCGATTCTTTCCACAATTTTTGGGTCCTACAATGGACACCACTGTGCATATGTAAAGTGTAGAGCTTGTCGGACTGTGTCCTTGTGAGCAGTGGGTTTCACTGATGCTGTGTGTTCAGCAATCGTGTATGTGTGCTTGACTACCCATACTGTGTTGTGCTACAGGAACCATGTCTTCCGACACCAGAAACCAATGCTATACATCCAATGTTGCAGGTTAACAACCACTTTCATACCATACCCAGAGGTCACGATTGGGAGGTATTGCCACTTTATTGTCGAACAACACCCCCAGACTGTGTACATCATGGGAACTTTAGGCCAGTCTTACCGGCCATTTCCAAATGTAATTGGCAGACACATGTCAATACATGTATGATAACACATATTGTCATGCAGAAGTTGATCTATGTTATTTGGACATTGGCTTCTGCTTTTGGCATCCGTTGCTGTGAGTGTTGCCAGTTACCATACACATTGCTTGCTCAGAGGCAGACTACACAATACTGCGCAGTACTGTGGTCTCCTTTAATGACCCTGAGCCAGTGGTCGATGAATGCGGCAGCCACTGCATCAATCACATTGCCATCTACCAGTACCTACAGGACTGCATGAGCCAGTCATTCACTTACCCAACTGTGGTTCACTGTACCAATGCCAAGCATCCAGTGTGGTGTACCCCAGCCATACACAAAATGTACAACACGAGGAGGTGGCTACTACAAGGTGGAGCAGACACCTTGTGAGGTGTGACACCCTTGGTCATCATATGTGTAGACCTACACACTGTCATGAAATAGTCAGGGCACATTCCACAGATATACCTACATGGACCTGGCTAACAATCATACCACCTTCAGTTGCTATGCTGGACACCTGGGAGCTCAGTCCCACATATGCTCTGACTGGGTTCACATAGAGGTGGGGTTTACTCAACATACACACATTGCCAACATACAGGCTGACAAGTCCAGTGAGGACATCTCCACACCCTCCCCACACATGAGGAGATGTGTGTACCACTGGTTTGTGGTCACCAAATGTTCTGTGACACACAGGTGGGACATGCTCTCTCCAAGGTAGTGGACATAGCATCGATGAGACCAGCTGGTGACCCGCTGTGTACTCCACTATCTCGGTTATGAATTGGACCCACAGTTAGGACAGCTATTTCTTTGTAGCCTCACCTCAGGTAGGGTACCCAGGTTGTGTCACATGGCACCTGTAGTCCCACGTCAGAAGGCCAATACCACCACTGAGGCTGGTTATTACTGTCCCATTACCCTGAGGAGACATATCTGCAAAGACATGGGAGGGATCATACTGTGGCTCGTACATGACTGCATAGGGGACATACTTACTTTGCCTCACACCGCGGTTTGTCTTGTTCAGGGGCCGTTCATGCCTTGAAAGCATGGTTGACATTTTCAGGACAGTCGATGAGGCCACTGATGGGGGTGTTGCGGTCCATACAGCCTACCTCGACCTGGCAAAGCCCTTCATCACATTACCCCCCTCAGGTATCGTTGATAAACCCATTGGCTGGGATGTGAACACGCACATCACAGAATGTGTTGTAAACTGTCTATGTGACACAACCCACACGGTCATAGTTGCTGGCAGCATATCAGACCTACTGCCTGTCAGAAGTGGTGTCCCATGGGGCCCTTCCATGTGTGCACTCCTGTCATACACCTACATCTTCACGGTACAGGCACACACAGGGGTGCTATGGGCAACAGTGTTTGTAGATAACTGCAAAACAGGTGCCATAGTGGGACAGACATCTGACACAGATATCCTTCGAAGGGGCCTCCCAGGTATGCATATCTGCTGTCAGGGACATGTCCCACAGCTAAATGCAACGTCATGCAACATCATACCTGTGGAGAAGTACTAGGTCACCCTGTCCAGCATATAGGTGGCTGTCCACTCAGCACAGGGGTGATTACCAGGAATCAGGGGACAGTGTTGGGCGGTCACCATTCATTCCACACACACGTTGCTATCGTGGTTGTGTGGGTCTTCTACATTGCCCACCTGTTGGTGCAGGGATTCACATCTACATCAGGCTAGGTCATTGTTCCCTTGTACCCATTATGTGTTACACCTATGATCTACTACATTGCCCCATTCAGACTGTATCTGACCATACACCTACAGCAGCTGGGAAGCCCACATAGGTTGATCGTTGTACAGATGCAGGATGACACCATTTTGTGTAATGCTGCCCCACATGTAGGATCCCTGCCACATCCGTCACATACCTGCTGTTTGGTGTTGACCTGTGCCTGACATACAAGGCCATGTCAACCCATATGTCATGTGTATGCTTCACCTACTGTATCCGCATCCCTCAGAATCACTAGGGCAGGTGACATTTACCCTGTCACGGTCATTCATGGGATGTGTTTGGGTGACACATATATCACCCAGACAATCATTATGCTGTGGATCTACATCACAGTACATGTGAGACAGACATCCTTCCTAGCCTTGTTCGCAGCTATGTTGTCCATTGGATGGAGAATTGCAGGTATAGGCCAGGGATTACATCATTATCACTGCTTGTCGGAGATACAGCAATATCATGGGTATTTCATCTGAAGCACAGAAGGTTGGCAAAGTCATCCTAACTATGGTGTAGTATTATGGCTGGGCCTGGGACGATGGCCTACCCTGTACCTATGGACGTGTGAACCTATATTCATAGTTTGTCACATGTACAATTGTCTATCCACTATAGTCTTTCGCCACTGTATATTTCTGTGGCACATGATTGTCCTCTGTATTACATGCAGGTATGCTGTGTCGTTGCACATCGTCACAGTTGATGACAGTGTATCTGTGTCCCTAACACTGTGATACTGAGGACTACCACACATCCTTCACAGCATTACATGCATATGTCCATTCTATTCTTCTTTGGCCTATGGGGGTGTTAAGGCAAACATTACTCAAGTCCCTGTTTGTGCATGCTTCATGTTGGTGTTTGACCAGGCTCCGTTGCAGTCATGTGTTGGCCGGTAGTGTGTCTGTGTGTTTGCCATGTGTTTTTATTGCCAGTACATCTGTGGGAGGTGTAGTTGGCACATGTTCCTCTTTGCAGGGACACCCATCCTGGTGTTTGTGTCATGCATCTGCACTTGGCACGTGCCATATGTCCTGTACTATTCCCACAGTCGTGTATGCCTTCATGCACTACTACTGCGTGTTACTGGCTGTGTGTATGTGGTACACATGGACATTGTGATGTTTGTCTTGACCTATTCCAATGCTAGAGCGTAAACATCTGTCAATTAAGTATTTTAAATCAAACTGTAACACTCATTCGTATTTTCAACATGACACTTATTAACACAGGAAGCTGGGATTAATAACATTTTATTACTGTGCAGCAGGAGGCAAAGGAGTATGCAGTCAAAGTTTAGACATCTGTTCAACTCTATACATGTTACATCTGTATGAGCATTCTGTATACTATCATCTTTTGCACACATTAATGATGTTGTCAGTCACAAGGCATTTACATTGCTAGAGTACAGAACATTGTATTCCTACAACAGTGCTCAGGTAATACTTATTACATGTTTTCCCACGAGGATAGCCCAACCTTGCGAGCCACATATTCAGTTAGACTGTACTTTGGTAAGTTCTGCTCTGACACGGTTCCAACACTGTTCATATTCAGTCCTCACTCCGTGTCCTACTAGGTTCCTGTGTCTCTCTGCTGAGCAGCTGTACTCTGTGTTACAGCTCAAAGCCTATCCTCCTCAGTAGAAGGATGACAGATATACCTGTACATACATGTATTATTCTGTAACCGAGCAGATGACTAATGCTGACTGACATACACCTGCTGCACTGGTTACTGCTAGGGTTAGGGTTCAATCACACTGCAGCTACACTACAAGCAATTACATGCATGAGAAGCTGTACTGCTATATTGTCAGGTAGAATAATATGCATTATACACTATTAGCTTCTAAAGTTGCACGTCATATTATGTTTAAATATGTATTTTGCTAACATTCTCCCTCCTTTGATTGCTTCTACTCTATCCAGAGACATATACAACATTATTTCATTCCTGGCGTCTTCCTCTGTGGAGCGTTTAACTAGGCAAGTAATTTGATGTACATTGCAAGTAGGATTGCATTTTCTATTGACAAATACCACTACAGGTCTTGATACATAGTCTCGGGTACAGGTATGTTGCCAGAGTCCTGACTAATACTTACATGCACAGTATCCCGCACTAGACACATGCTCCCAATATGAGCAGAACAACACAAATGGCAATCATGATATTCAGTATGACTGACCCCATCCACCCAATGGTTTGTGGAAATGGTTCGGCAGTGGGTTTGGGCCTGGTTCCGCCATGGATGACACCTGCTATATTACCTGTAGGTGGGCGTTGCTTTTGGTCTCTTCATGTGGTAGTTGGACACAGCGATCTTCTTCAGTAAGCGCGCACGTACCAATTCTCAGCGCCACGGTGCAGTCATGCACTATTACATTTTGTGACACAACAGTTCTCATTGCATCCAGTTCATCAGTCACATGTTCAGGAGCGGGTACTCACATTGATCCTTCCTCCAACAGTTTTTGATAACTTCCTCTGTTGCCTGATTGATTTCACTACTCCAGAAGCTGGGGTGTTCCAGCCCAGGTTGTGGCAGCTGTCACTGAAGTCCATATGAATCGGTATTCCTTTATCTCTTGCAGAGGACTGACATGTCAGAACAGCTTCCATTTCACCCACTGGATTAGTAGGTTTCTCGACTGTGTTCCCAGTTCTTGAGCTATATGTGTTATAGTTAGTTTCGCACCCACAGGCAATTGTACAGTATGTCATGTGACTGGAGCCAGATAACCCAAATAACAACTGCCGACCAATTCCCAGGTAACCATTGCTATGCTTATTTCCCACAAACAACATAACTATATTCTACTTTATTACTGATGCGGGTTACCTCTGCATGTAACAAATTCCTGTCTCTAACAGAGGAATGTTTATACAATTCAGGATGTTTCTGCACATCCTTCAACATTGTTCTCATGATGTTTCAATACAAATTAGGAATGGTGCTACAAGTTGTACTGTGATCTTTGGCTGTTATATGACATTAAGTAAGACACAGTTATGTTACAAATACTCCCACCAACTGAAACTGTACCATGTTTATGATAACATACAATTCCTTTTTGTGTAACAGGTAAGTACATTGCCACGTTGTCCTGTGATCTCACAGAACCTGTATCAAAGTGTAGATATTCACAAGTCTCAATCTATCCCCAAGGGGACAACATGCATCGGAAGTCCTCCATATGATGTAGGTATGGCAGTACAAACACAGCAATTTAAAGTGTTCCTAGTCTCTATATGCACCGCATCATGCCTAGGTATCTGTTGAAGTGTGGAAGACACTCTGTGACCAGTTCATCACGTATCAGTATTTGTATCCGTGTAGTTATATGCAGGTAAGGTCCCAGAAATTGTGGCGTAAACACAAACATGGTTAATAGGTGTATAATCATTAGGACAGCAAACATAAATGTCTTTGGGGTTGCTTTGTATTGTTATATAGTCTTTGCCGTGTGATTCGGGCTCTTTGGTATATCAGCTACAAGATGTCAATCAGACTTGATATCCTTTACCAGTTTGAGAAATGTGAGGTGGACCCAGGTCGACCTCTCTGCAAACTTTACTGCGGTTGGCGTTGCCCGCAGTCCCGGTACAGACATTCGCACTGTCCACTTGGCAATAATGTTCTTTGGATAACAGTGACATACACACAGGATACTGGTGTCAGCTATGCTTCCGTCTTCGTTTGCTCTTATCTGTAACAGACTTTAACTGAAGAACAGTGTTACTAGTTAACAATCCTCTCATGTCACCTACTACTGAGTCATCGACCTCCGGCTCTGCAGGCATGACAGCTTTCCACTCTGGCACATGATATGCCATTCCACATACTACTTGAAGTGGGTGCAGCACTTTACATTTGGAACTGTTGTCATGCTCAGCAATGCTAGAGGTAGACAGCTGATGTAACTTGTCTGGATGTCACCCACCAAACTCCTCTACTTATTTCTCGGGATCCCATTCTACGGCGGCAGCAGTCGTGCTGAGTGTGGGTTGTACATGCAATTGACATTCATGGTATCTGAAGTAATCCCCAGGTAGCGTGATTGTCTGGTTAACTACATGTGTTCTATTGTCACTGTAGCTTCTTTACAGCATGCCAGATCTAGGGATACTTAATTTTACTGGCACCTTTGCCACTGCTGCTGCATCCGGATTACTGGTTGGGAATGCTTCTACCCATTTTGATTATATATATGTGTAATCGCTAAACAGTATTTGTTCCCTTCACATTTATGCAAATGTATGAATTCCATACAAATAGTACGGAGCGGTTAGGGTGGTGTAGGTAAACTCACTCCCTTCGGTTTAAATACTCACTGTGCATGATATCTACGGCAAACGTGACACGCTGCTCATGAGGTTTGTATGTGGTTCGTAATTCCGTATGTTAGGGGTATTCTGTTAACCAAATGTACCATCCCCCCTGTTGAGACATGTCTCTACCCGTGGCTCCACAAAGCCGCATATCTGAATATATTAGACGTTAATATTGGCTTTATCACTGTGGATATGTGCAGTCCGTGTTCAAGGATTGCTCCTCGTCATAACCACGTCGGCTTTTCTGCTTTCGTAGTTGCTGTTTGCATTGTTTGTACAGTTTCTACATCTAAACAGTCTGAGGTTTGTCATTCCTCATTCACACAGACACTTTCCAACTGTGGCGCTGCTTGTTTTGCAGGTGCATGAGCTCATGCCTCACCTTTCCTACTGTTATCCTGTTGCTTTCTATGCCCTGCACATTTACAATTACCTACTTCAGTGGGTAACTGCATGTAGTCTAATGCATTCAGGTTCGTATCGCATGATTAATCGGTTTACGGTGGATGTTATCATTCCCCTATTCTTCCACTGCTGCTCATAAACATGCACTGCACAGACAACAGAATGACTATCGGGACATATGTCCACACATCATTTTCGCTACAGTACAAGCACGTGTTAAAGCTATCTATTCTGCTGCTTGAGCAGACCGTTATGCTGCAGGGTTTGGCCGTCTACAGTGTCATTATCAATAACTACTGCATAAACTACTTCATTCGTTCCTGTAGGGCTCTGTCTACATGATCCGTACACATTAACTGTCACCTCTGCATCATCTAAGGGTATATCAGTGTTATCATGTCTGTGTGTAGTTATTTAATCCATTTCGTATAGGCAACTGTGTGGTGTGCCATACACAGGTGTCAGGCGTGGCGTTGATAGGTTTCATGTTGTACAGCGTTCAATCACCATGTGAGGTTGACTCAGTGGTATGGTCAGACATGACAAATGTCTAGCACGAGTCAGGAATTCTATCTTCTCTTGCAGCAGATTGATCGCAACTGCATGACACATTCTCACAGTGAGAGGGTGGTCTAGTAACATTACGGCGGGGCCTGTACTGCCATGGGTGCTACAACAACTGCCTGTACACAATGTGGCACTGACCATGCCACAGTGTCCAACTGCAATGAGTAGTCAGCTATTTAGCGTTGCTTACTTCCCTGCTGTTGCATCAAGACTGGCGTCATATATCTCCGCTTACAATCTACGGTCTGACAACATGTGTTATGATTATTCACGAGACCTACTACAGCTGTTGAGGCTATCAATCGTTCTAGTCTGCATAACGCTGTTTCTGCTACTGTAATCCGATTGTACTATGTGTTGTGCTGCCATAGGTGTATTAAAGGTTAAGGCAAACAATACAGCGGATTGCACAGCATTGTTTGGTATCCAGATTTAACATGTGTTAGTCGGCCCAGACACGACATCATTCCCTTCTTGTTAGTTGGCTTGGGTGGTTATTATATTGCTACCTTCCTATCGTCATGTGATGTTCTACCCTACTTGGATACCAGATATGCCAGGTAATTGACCTGTATTCTCTGTAGTTGCAATTTATGCTTGCTTACTTTATGTCCCTGTTCTGCTGATTATCTCAATAATGCTATTGTATCTTCCATACATTGCTGCTGGGTAGGGGCCGCAAGCAGAATATCATCAATTAAAGTGGAGCTTGACTGGCCCGGGTGGAGTTGACACGGAATGTAGCTAGCCATCCTGTGAGAATATCGTTGTACTTTCACAGTAGCCCAGCGATAGCTGGGTATGGCTGTATCTGTCACCCTGACTGTACAAGCAAAGCAATACGGACTATGTGGATGTATAGGTATTGCAAAGTAAGCATAGCTTATATGTACCACGGTAAGATACTTCTGTGGCATGTTCATTGCATTGAATATAGTGTGTGGGTCTGGCACCAACGCTACCCTAAGTATTCTTACATGATTTACAGCTTATACATACTGTACCATCCGCCATTCCCCTTTTGGTTTCCGGTCAGGAGATACAGGGGTATTGCATGGTGAATAGCGATTACTTTGTGGATGGGAATTCCCTCTATGACTTTGCAGATATCTTCTGGTGTCCACGGTCTATACGCTACGGGGGTTGGGTCCTGGCCTTCCTGTCCTGCATGATGGTTCGGTACTTCAATTAATTGACAGATATCCTCACTCTGTTGTAGTACTGTGTTCTTACTCGGGTGTCCCTAGGTATGTTACGTGTTTGGGATGTGGTTTCGATAGCTTCTATTACATTTGTTCGTTATGCTACCTCTGTTGCCACAGGATAGCGTGTGGGGACTAGCCTGCCCTCCCGCTTAATATCCTGCATGTGGTATCTGCGGTGGTAGGGTGTTGTGGGGGGGGGGCGATCGGTACTACTGTATTATGATCTTCTCTGTGTACGTATGATGCTTAGCCATTTGTAGTGTTCTATTCCGTTGGGTACACTACCTCAGTCCACCGATGTGCATGGCGGATACCCAATTGTCGCTGTTTTGTCGCCTGCACATCTTAGGGCTGCCACCTTTTCCAATGCACAATGTGGGACATTAGTGTTCGGAGCGTGTAATTTGCCTGGAAAATGCATGCCCACGGCCAGTACATAGGACAGGTATTCACGTTTTGCCAGGTGGCGACCAATTGTTGTAGCATTTCAGTTGCTTATTCTGTTTATTATTATATTTTGCTGTTCCACATACAAATTTACTGTTTTATGCTACCATTTTGATATATATCTGGGAAATGTTTGTCCTGAGATATCAGGACATTTGACATTGTTCGGTTTATTTACAGGACACGGCTGGCCAGAGGGCATATCCCTCTCAGGGTGGAACAGGTGTTTACCTTGGAACATATGCATCAAATTTTCAGCGATTACAATGTTTCAGTAACGATATGTTGCCTAATATACCATCAATGTCATATTTATTACCCCATTTTGCTGCGTAACTCACATTATGTGCTCTCTGCGATTGCATATTCTTCCGTCACCCGTCAAGCGGATCACATGATCTGTTGCTTCAATAATCTCCCATATCCTCTACCACGACTGCTACGTACCCTTCTGTCATAACACGTGTGTCTCCTTCCCTGTATCCACTGTAGTGTCTACATTCACTATTTACTCTGCTGTGTGTTCCCCTGACCTATGTTCAGATTTAACAGTATGTGGGCAGGTCTTGACCCGATATCAGTACTGTTAACAGAAACACAATGTAGTCTGGTCCCTGATCTACAATAGACACAAAAGGCAGACACTCCTTACCTGGGCCTCCTGTTTAAGGCTGCACGTTTTCTTCTTGGGATCCAGTTTTCCGCTTTTCAGCCACAGATCAGACAGTAAACAGCCTCTTTACACACAACAATTCAGTCGGAGGTCTTTTCATTCAAGAAGAACCATTTATGCATATTCTCCAGCGTACATGTCTAACCAGCCATGCACTCTGACCTGTAGCTTACCAAGGGAATTCGGATTACAAGGATCACGATGTGAAATAAGTTGTTACAACCAGACTGTAGTTATCAGTAGGCTTTTCTAAGTGACAGCCGATAACACAGGAGGCTCGGGTTCGAAAGTTTTAGTAGTGTACACAGGCAGGCTAAATAATGTACAGTCCAAGTATGAGAGTTTTGTCTGACTCTATACAGTAAGCAGTTTCTTTATATAGTGTTTACAATCAGCTTTTGCCCACCTTACTGGCGTGGTCGGTCACAGGGCATTTCCATCACTATGGTCCGCAATAGTCTATACATACGTGGGTGCTGGGCTCGTGCTTTTAAATTGTTTTCTCATGGGAATAACACAGCCTTGCAAGGCACCTTGTACATTACAGTATCCTTTTGTGATTGTAGCTGTTTCAAGGACCCTAGACTGTTACGATACAGTGGACAGTTAATTTCTTAATCGTTGCTTTGTCTCTCTGGTAGGGAGTTGTACTGCTATCTTCCATTGAGCTCACAAGGCCATCCTCCTCTGGGGAAGGAGTGCTGTTATGCATGTACATACATTTATTGTTCTGTAACCCAGCAAATAATTAATGATGACAGACATGAGCCTGCTGTCCTGCTTACTGCCAGGTTCAGAATTCCATCACAGTACAGCTTAGCTTCACCAATTACATGCAGGCTTAGTTCTGCTGCCATATTATGCGGTACAATTCAATACATTATATAGTATTTAGAGTGTAAACTGGAACTTCATATGTGTTTCTATATATTTCTGAACAACATCCATCCAGCCATATGCATGTTGTTCCATCCTTTACCTTGACCGTGTGTATTTGTCCGTCCAGCCACGCTAATCTCCACATGTGATGTCCCAGTTTCCCCTTCTTTGCCTGTAGCACCCTGTTAGGATGTCCTGTGTGTTAGGCACCTGTTCCGCTATATGTGATCGACTTCACTGCAAAGATAATCGTCGATGCGGTGGTCCAACGACCCGACTTGTCCACATGTGTACACTTATGTGCACCGTGTCGTATGCAAACCTAGATGGTTTGGGCGGGTACATACTACATGCGGATGTACACATTCTGCTGACACATTCACATGCCGCCATTCACATATCTGTACCTGCTGTGAGTTGCTGACATGTGTAGTACGTACTTGACAGCGTGGCATTGCCTAACACAAACATCTTACCACAGTTCAGGTATGCACATTGTGTGTGGTTGTATAGCTGCACACGGATGCTAGCAGGTTTGGGTGCAGGGGTATACATGGGTGTGACTGACATGTACAATGAGGCTATTGTGTAGTACATCCGAATGCATGGGTTCTGCTTCTGGATATTACACTTCATCATACACCATCCAGTGTATGCAACAGAGACGTTGCTGGGTCTGGGATATGTTGCTATGCACATGTTTGCCTGTGTTTGAGGTATCTTGCTTCCTTACTGTTGTTATGTCAGCACAGCTACCCGGCTATGTACTGTCACTACTGCTTGTGACCATTATGGTTGGCACCTTTTCCAATGCCCATAGTGGGGCATGTTATGTGGACACTTCGAAATTTGCAGGACTACACATACCCAGGGCTAGTGCAGTAGACAGAACTTCACTTGTTTGCCATACTATGAGCCTATTCTGTAAGCGTTTGGGTTCCTTATTTATTTTCTTATGCCATGTCTGTGTTCCATACCGTAATGTATATGTTTTATGCTACTATTTACATGTATATTGCGTGAATTTGCGTGGCAGGGGATCGGAGGTCATTTTCCATTTTTACGATTGTTGCAGGGACACGACTGTCCAATCAGGGACTGTCCATGGCACATTGGGACAGCAGGTAACCCTGGTGACCATGCCCATGTCGCTACTGGGGTTTCCACCTTTTCCATTTTCCGATCTGGGATATTTCCGGGACTCACATCTGACTTTACAGGCCGACACATATAAGCGGTCACTATATAGCATAGAAATTCACTTGCTTGCCTAAATAATATGCTTATTAATGTGGCAATTTCCTTGCTTATTCTGTTTTTGTGTCATTTAGGTATTTCTGTTACAGAAATAACCAATTCATGCTACCATTACATTAAATACGGGATATCATTGTGTCCTACAATCGTAGCACATCAGCCATTTCTAATCGTTTTTGGGACACAACTGTCCATGGGTGACTGCCCCAACCAAAGTGGGACAGGTGGTGACCTTAGTCGCTGCTCCTATGTCGGTGCGGCGCTGACATGCGGCTGTACACCTTCTCTGAGTGTAAACACTGACTGTGCATTGCGGGACGAGCGCGGTCTTATGCGAATCCTTTGCTCCTTGGTCGGGTACACTTATGCCTTCGTGGCTTCTATTTGCTTCTCCGTTAATTTGGGACGGGGACTATGTTGCATACTGTACGTGCGTTTCATTCTGCACAGGACCTGGCTGCTGCCATTACTATTGTGGGCGGACCGTGGCTGTCAGCACATTAGGTTGCTCACCTCATGCCGGCTTAGACACGCCTCCAGACGCATCCTACCTGGGCTCGCTCACGTACACTACGCACATGTCTGTGATTCCGGTGCACTCTCATTAATATGTATATGGCGCTACTGTGCCGGATATTCCATGCACCGCCGGCGCAGGCCTTACGCCGGCCTTGCGCCGAGCTTCATGAATCCCGGGGAATGTTTCACCATTATTTAAGCCTTCTTGATGTCTAAGCAGTCAAGATTCTATGACTGCATTTACCAGATAAATAAGCTGACGTTGCAGAAGTGGATTTCTTTTACTTTTGAAAATGGACTTGTGTCTTCTGGATTGTATTCACTTATGAGGGAATTTTATTCTCTCCATGGTCCAAGTTCAAGAAAATCCACTGGTCTTTTTGTTGACTATGTGGGGTGCAATTATTTTTATTTGTGCTCTTATAACTTTAAACTAGTTTGGTTTCTAGGGCAGACTTCAGGCTGCAAAACACTTTTACTTGGTCCAATGAGGGAAAACTCTAGAATGGCTAGCTACTGTACAAAGGGGTCTGGCTCTAGCCACTTTTTCAGTTTGAATTTCTTTCCCTAATCCAGCCACCATGACCCCAATCACTTATTGGTACACTTGTGTTATCATATCAGTGATGCCAGCCTTTTCTTCTTCTCATGTTTGCCTACTATCCCAAGGCTGTACTATACATACATACTCTTCTTTTAAGACATAGCGTCATATATTTCAACTAATTACTGTCTTCCTTTGACTGTCCAGAGACTAGAACCATCACTCCTCATGCAACCTTCCATTAAACAATGTGGATAGTTCCGTTATTCAGTCCTCATCTTGGTTTACCCTATAACTGCATTCACCTCACTAAGAAGCCTTTCTTTGTGCAGACCCTGAGGTCTTAGAATAGAAAGTTGTATTGCTGGTTATTACTGATTTTCTTTGGTAATCTCAAAGGTTTGCTCCCAGCCTTTATGTAGACTATTACTATGGATTTACCTCCATCATTGCCTGATCATGCTGTCTTGAAACCTCTGCACCGTATTCTCCTTTATCTCTAATACTTTATATCATGGTGAAGGCTATGAATTAAAGTATCACATGAGTGATATTACCTTATATTTAGGATCATACGTCATAGAACGTTACTAGGCTAATGGCCCTAAAGCATTTTTAAGACTAACCATTCATGCTCCAGTTTTCAAATTATCAATGCTATATGATAGAACAGCTTTGGTATATGGTATGCAAATACTTGAAAATACCCCTTAAAGTGCAGCCAAGTTTCAATAATATTTAAAATGTATCAGTATACAGTCTACATGAACTTTCTTATCTCAACTGATTTCCATGCCATCTAAACCAGTGAATATCTTCACATTTCACGGTTACTCTTTCTCTTATCACTACATATTGCACTATTTAGATCTCACTTTTTGCTACTTGTGTAGAACAAGCTTGCATTTGACAATGATGGATGACACTGATCACTTTAGCATCTGATTCATTTCTTTACTGACATTTTTCAAGAACTAAACTTTCTAATCATACGTATCTTACCCCCATCACTAATTTTCTGTACCTGTTGCTAGCAAGTAATCTCAGAAAACAATTCCACTAGCTCAATAGAAACTCTGGACTGAGATCGATATTTTTTGCTGTGCAACACAACACAAAATCCTAAATTCGTTTTTCAAATAATTGTCAACTTCCAGGTCTTCAAAAGCCAGAAAAACATTTGCTTCTTGGAAGATTTTCTCCAAATTCCTCTACAGAAAATACACTTCTTATAGGTTCATAGGTTAGGTTCATAGGTTTATACTAGGCTGTCTTCCCTAAGGCATTTATAAGCCTAGCCCAGAGTTTTTGTGGCTTACGCCACCCCTTATGTTAAAAAATACTGTGCCCATTAGTTTGTTGTGCCTCTGTCCAGCAGTGACACAGAGATGATTCCCGGGGTAAACCTACGATCTCCCATCCACCGGTCAAGATTTCTCTTGAACAGAGCCAGCGAGGTGCTCTGCCTCACATGGACCGGGATTTTATTCCACAACACAGGGAGTCTCTGGGTGACAAATCTATCCCTCCAGCATGTCCTATTTATATCCGTGCTAAGGTTTAAGTCGCTTGCTCTAGTGGATCTTGTAGATTTGGATTTTTTGAGGTGGAGCATGTCCATTAATTCCGGGTTGGACATGGCCTTGTATGTCAGGCACAGGTCACCTCTGAGCAGACGGTATGCGACTGAATAGAGCTGGAGTTTCTTCAGTCTGGCAGCATATGACAGATTTTGGAGTCCCTTTATCCTTTTGGTGAGAAACTTTGGGGTCTCTCCAATTGCTGCAGGTGTCGGGTGAGATACATCCCTAATGGGGCATTGTACTCGATCATTGGTCTGATAAGTGAAGAGTACAGGGGAACAATGACCTCACTTGATCTGGATGTGAATCCCTTCATGATCAGGTGGGCAATGTAGAAGGTTTTTCTAACCACTTTAGCAATGTGAGTGTCAAAAGAAAGGCCACTGTCAACCTGGGTCCCCAGGTCCCTGATAACCTCTTCTGTGCTTAGTGGATTGCCACCTATATGGTAGCTTGGGGTTACCTTGTTTTTTCCAAAGGGTATGACTATACATTTTTTGGCATTTAACTTCAGGCCATGGCTCTGGCACCAGCTATCAGTTTCCGTGAGACACCTCTGAAGGATATCTGTGTCTGATGTACTTTCCACTATGGCTCCCAGTTTGCAGTCATCTGCAAACTTTGTCAGCCATAGTCCTCCTATGTTAGCCTGTACTTCTGAGAAGTAGATGCCGGACAACAGGGGGCCAAGGACTGAGCCCTGTGGGACACCACTTGTGACCGGCTTGGAGTCTGACATGGCGCCAGCTACTCTAACCCTGTGGGTTCTGTCCTTTAGCCAGTTTGCAACCCATCTTGTGACATATGGGTTTACATTTAAGCTGGTAAGTTTCTCTATAATACCCGAGTGGGGTATTGTGTCGAAAGCTTTTGCAAGGTCAAGGTAGGCTTATAACTTGCAATATATTATAAATTATGCATTACAAATGTCTAAAATATAAATGCTGTTCTGTAGACATTTAGCTACAGGCTGGTGTTAATATAAATTGTCTTTCTGTAGATGCTGATTTTATATTGCAGATTTATAAACGAAAACATATTTTATATCCCAAAAACTAGTAGTTTTATTGTCAAAGGATCTTATCTCTGTAAGTGTGGAGATAGATCAAACATACCAGCAAAATAATTATTCAACTATTTGAGAACTTTCCAATGATGTATGACAAGATGGAGTAGCAGACTGCCATTTTGTGATATTACATCTATTTAAATTATGCATTTAATATCTTCACAATATTTTATAGCATATTTAGTCTATACAAGTATGAATTTTAGATGGCAAATAACAGGGTGGATTATGTGCCTTAATGTTTTGTATAAGAGGCCACCATTTGTTCACCTGTAGATCACAAAGCTTTTATAAGAACTAATACAGTTGTGAAAATATAGTGAACAACCTAAAGTGCTTTACTAAATAACTCTACCTGTCTGTCTATCTATCTATCTATCTATCTATCTATGCATGTGTTTCGGAATATCTTTGCTTTATCCACCATGTTTTGATGTAATTTTTTACATACAACTACAGCTTGCATAGACCACCTCCAACATTACAGTAACACACTCCATTTTTACATTATCACTGCAAATATAGAAAATATCTCACATTCTCATACTTTTTACCAGCTCTCCATAATAAATCTAGCTCAGTGCATTCGTTGCTGACCATTGCATTATACACGCTTAGCAAATCTTGTCAACATGTACATGCCACCTTGCTGACTTAGTTATAGGTATGCATCTGTAGCATAATCTCAAAAATTAGACTTTGAAAACAGATGAGTATATTCATTTCAAAGGTGTAGGGAAGCATCCTGTAAAAATGTGTATACTCTTACATGGTATATTTGTACTGTACTTTACTGATGACTTTGCTGTTCTATGATGCACTGACTTAAAAAACAGAAAACAATGTAGGCAGCAAAAAGCAAGTAAAATCTAAGCAAAGCAGAAATGAAGCAAAACAAAGAAAATGTCACCAGCTCCAAACAAACCACAAAACGTTATTATAGTATATAATAAAATAAAACTCAAGCTTTAACTCCTACAGTGAAAAAATAATGATCCACAGTTGAAATTTTAAAGCAATAACTGATGTCACATGCTTTTGTTTAACCAAATGTAGTTTATAAACAATCAAACTCTGATTAATTCTATAATCTATAATTTAAAGGAAAAAAAAACCTTCTAAGTAATAAGAACATATATACATATATATATATATATATATATATATATCTATATATATATATATATATATATATATATTTATTTATTTATTTTTTCAGTAGACACATATCACACTACAGTGGTATTTCAATAATAAGAGCCAGCTATGTGTACCCACACTGCTGGACACACTCTAAAACAGTCTAGGGCAATCTCACAGAAATCTTACACCATGGTCCACTTTGCCCCTACAAAATACAAACATATCTTGTCCTGATTGCTCCACAAAGGAGATGGATGGGGTTACAACACCATGTTGAGATGAAGATGCATGACTGTGAGCTGAAGGCCTTGTGGTTGGTGGGACCACAGCAGAAGGCTCAGCATTTGAACTCTGTGCAGGTTGAACCACAGAGAGTGATTCTAAATGCTCAGTGCTGGTTCTGTGGAAATGTGGCCTGCCTCTACCAGGTTGCAATCTGTTGAGCACAGTTAGGGAACACAGAATCCTGTTAGTAGTACAACACTGCTGCAGTACCACAGAAGCCAGGGTTTCCACCAACCATGCCACAGCTAACAGACTCTCATTTTGAGTGGACAATGCAGCCATATTCTCACTGTGCATGTGCTCTTGTCCTTTGTGTATGACACATAGCTGGTGTGCCATATGATCTGTGGCACAGGCAAGTACACAGATGTTTGTACAATGCCATTGCTGTGACCATTCATTTGCCTGCAGCAGGAGGTGGACATCCTCTTATATCTGGCCATCTGCTTGCCTGCATCTACTATGATGCCTTTATCCAGGTTGTTGTGTGGAACTGTCAGTAGCAGTGCTCTTCGCTGTGGTGTCCTGGTCAATGGCCTCACCTTGTTCAACATCCACTGTGGAAAAATCCTCTGAATGACTAGACAAGTGGACCTCCATATCTGAGGCTACATCTGCTGCATCGGTATACATTCATTTCCTCGTACGGAGGTTGTACAAGTCGCAAAAGTGCAAAAGTACAACCTCCAGATTTCCTGACTGCCGAAAAAAAAAGGTGCGAATTGCAAATGAGTGAAAGCACATTGGCATTGCTTCTTTTGAAGTCGGCATTTTGGGTGCAGATTGCACTATAGCGGGGATCGGGAAATGACCCCTTTCCCTCACTGTAGTGCGATTTCGGAGTTTGTATATTAAAGTAAAGGGGTGCAGCCCCCCACATGGGGAGTGCAGAGGGGCTTGCCCTCCAGCATAACGCTGTATGTAAATATTTTGATTTTGAAAATGGTTAAATTTATTTCTGAGGTTACCATTTTCGAAATCTCGGTATGCTCGGAGTGCTGTGATTCGACATTTAAAATCACACAGCCATATGACTGTCGAAATGTATTTTGAGGAAATGACTGTATACTACTGCAACATCACTGTCAACCTCATGGATGGGACTCTCCAAATAACTGACAGTCCTTTGTGCCAGGGGCCATACTACCATGCTAAGACACATCATGACCGCCATCATGATCGCTGGATGGGCTGTTGGATGATGCATCTAGTTGATGTGTTACAAGATCACATGATGGATATCATCAAAGACATATGGCATATATATATATATATATATATATATATATATATATATATATATATATATATATCAATGCAATGGCACAAATAACAATGACTTTACATGTGGTCTACTCTATGTACGTTTCACAGAATCTAATAAATGAAGTATATAATCAGTTTACATGGCCAACAGGCATGGTATATGTGATGAATAAAAAAACACACTTGACAACAACTCTTGGGATGGTGGTGTTGAAGATGTCAAACTTCAACTAGTACAGGGAAAAAAACCAACATTAGAAATCACATCATTTGCACCGTATAACAGGTGAAGAGTGCTAAAACATACAGAATGTGTAACATACACATACCGCTTGCATGTGCACTTGAGAATGTTGATGCAGACTGGTCCAGGAATAGTAAGACAAACTCGGTATAAATGGAGGGCAACTACAGGAGTAACAGCAATGACAGGTATGAAACATACTTAATATCATGCCACTGACAGACTTCTGCTGTGTAGAGGTTGTGGATTGTAGTTGCAGTGGGAAGTAAAAATAAAGACAACACAGTATATTTTTAGCAGAAACAATACTGACAGCATCACATATACAACACAGTAACATGGGCTGCAAATACTCACATGATTGATGTTGCAGCTGTATGCTAGATGGGCCAGTATTGACAAATATTGACATAAATGTCAGGTATCATGTGTTCTACACAATGTTGAAAGCTATGACATGTTTGCTGTAATATACTTGGTATGTCTATACTTGAAAATGCATGGCTTGCTCCTCCATTGAATGTACATGTAGTGTACAATGGTAGGGAAAAACAATATGACAGCAAACAGCAATGCTATGAAATGAGGTTGAGACACTAGCAAGGTAGTGTTTACAGTAACAGTATAGAGACATCCATCTGATGATTCCTCCCTGGTTTAGTCACAGAGTAGATGGAATGGTGAATATTAATGCAAACAGCATTGCAAATGTTGTTTGCACTGCACTGTCTGTGCTTAAGTTGTATCAGTACATGCCATTAGACTTACATTTATCATTCTCACCTTGTGTTGATATGTGTGCAATACTCAACTCTGCTATATATGAATATGCATGATGCAAAAATCTGCAGTGATTGCCTCAATACACAGCTCTGTAATGGAAAGAAAGGCATACATATTTGTCCTGGAACTCCAGCTTCATTCCCTCCACTAGGGATGCATCATTCTTCTCTTGCTGTATGCAGTGAGGCAAGATATTGTGATGTTATCAGGGGGGGGGGGCAATGAGGGTCCACCACCAGTGCATCCCTCGATCTCTTATGCCACTCTTTTGGCTAAATGAAGGATCATGTCCAAGCAGCAGCATCTACAGTGTCCAATGGATTGGTTGTGACCTCCAACTGCAATGATCATGCTTGTGAGGTCTGTCCAGATTTCATTTCTCCAAACAGTATCACCTAAATGGCCTGGGCATCATCCTCCATGTCTGCAGAGAGCATCAGTTATGATGTAATGTTCCTGAGTGGAAAAGTTGTCACCCCAGGATGGTTGGTCACCTGAAAGACAGTAATACTCACATGATAATATTCATGTTTGAGTGCATTTACAAAATTCATTCTGTGAGCAGTGTACATCAACATAAACAATACGCATTCTTGTGCAATGAAAATGTCTGTAAAACACTGTGTGTGATAAATGCTGATGTAATGTATTACAATTAACAACATACATAACATTGGAAAAATTGACATAACTTACATTATCTTTAAAATGCATGAGTGGGATTAGTACCCCTGACAATACATACAGGTCCAAAGATTACAGCATCATGCCAAATGAGCATGCTTGCATGTCATATTCAAATACTACAACAAATAATAATTTGAAGAACTTGCAGAAAGCATTGGCAAACATCAGGATCCATAGCCAGGCCACAGACTATGCTTTAAAGGGTCATTTTAAGCCTAACCAGTAACCCTTGGCCAGACTCAAACATTGTGTTTTGTGCTTATGAGGTGAAGACCTTAACCATTATGCCAACACCCCCCCAATGCTTATAGCACCTAGGCCATGTCTGCACATATTGTATATTGAGCAAGTACTGATAATCCCCCGGATTTACTAATTTTCCGTGTAAGACTAGATTAGTCTTACATAGAAGTGCCAGTGTAAGTGTATGATGGCAGCGCGCCATGCATATTAATGAGGATGCGCTGCCTCAACTCTAAAGCTTACACGGAGCGTAGGGGGCGTGTCGGACTGCCGAGAAGTAAAAAAAATCCACGCCCCTGCAATAAAGAAATGCCGCAATTTTGAGTTACATGAGCGAGTCCACTCACATGTGTACAATGTAACACTACACTCCCCCATATGTTAAACAACTGACAAAATTAAAAATAAAAAGAATTATATAATTTTTTCTTCTGCTATAGCTGCCCATATTTGCGCAGGTTTGTGCGGGTTTGCCCATTGCTTAGCTACAGTTAGCAGCTTAGACACTAAAAGAGTATAATAAGAAAAATGTATGCAAATTAACAACATAGCGATAGCATAGTGGTTAGAGCCTTTACACAAAGAAGAGGCACTCCTGGTTCAAGTCACACTACTGCACATGCCATTTTCTGTGGGAAATCTGTATACAAAAATATTACCTGACATTTTTTATGTATAAGCTTTGTAGAAAGCATTGAAATGTTAAATGTAGTAGTGAACAAATTATATATATATATATATATATATATATATATATATATATATATATATATAAAGGGGAAATGGTTATGCATTCTGAAGCCTGCGTACCCTATTTTAAGCAATATAAAGCACTGCTAAGCACATTTTACCATCATTGAGCATATTTAAATACAATTGTACATAGCTGAGCACCACACTAACCAGCGCAATTACAATGAATTTGCATGTAGCTGCGCACCGATCTAACCAGCTCAACGTTGGGCAACACTGGGCAACATCGAGCAACATCGAGCAACATTGAGCAACCTTGGGCAAAGTTGGGAAAAGTTGAGCAAATTCGGTTAAACACGCTCACACTTCCTTTACTGTACCTTAACTAGTCAGGTCTGGCCAGCAGGAAAATAAAAAGCAGTGACAGGACTCGAACTCAGGATACTGTGCACTACAGTCATAATACTTAACCACTAAGCCATGACAGCATTTCACAAACATGCACTTTCAACAGACACATATCTATCAAAGGAATTTTAAACATTGTCAGCATCAGCTAAGCAGGCGTGCCTACAGCTGAGTTTTTCCAAAACTGGCCAAACACAAATAAGTGCAAGAAATGTTGCATATTTAAGCTCCATGGGCGGGAATACTTGCTATAACTGGTTGCAGCTTCCTTCTGCAGTCAGCATGGATGGTGTTGGTGAAGGCAATCGATTTAGAGTGCAACACTGTGGCATCCAGGAGTCAAAGTAATGGCTTGGCTCCTTGTCCACGATGATGAGGAAAGACTCCTGCGGGGCCAGTACCAGGGTACCTAATATAAAACGGAGGCCTGGAACAGTCTTGCCCGTGATCTCACTAGTGCCACTGGTGTTCCTCGGACTGTTGAGCAGGACAGGCACCATTATTCTGACCTGAAGTGATGTAGGGAGGATCAACTGGACCAGTGGATCCAGGAATCCTGCACTATGCCTAATGCCCCAGTACTAAGTAGCCATTGTATTAAGTAGTTAAGAATTGCTATGCTTGTCTATACTATGAATAAGTATGTCTCAATATCACTGCATTTACTTCACAGTTGCAGGTGTCCGGGCTATAAACTAGCAAGCTCATGAAGATAGGCTGCAAAGGCTGCGTCATGAGGCAGGTTAGTAATTATTCTTCATGTACTGTTATATAAAATAAATGAGAGAGCCTTCAAAAAGCCTTTTAACTTAATAAATAAAGGTGTAATAATCCTTTAATAAATGTATGATTCATGGAGTGTGTCTGTGTCATTTTCTTTGATATGTTATTGTACTGTTGCATTCTACAAATAGTAGTGTTGTAGTAAGCAGTGTCAACCCACACTTGGGTAGGCCCATATAATGTGGATGAAGGGAGTGCCCATATCTTGCATGCATATGTACAGTACTCAACTGTTGGCTCATGGCCAGCATGTGCAGGTTAATCTGGCACATGAGTAGCTTGGTATTGTGTTCCCCAGAAATGTCAGTGTGCTGCCAGAAATGTAGGGAGTTGTTAACATATAACTGATACTTTCACCTGAACATATCTAGATAATTATATGAAAGTAGATCTGTTGGTGTACCATCTTAGCAGTAATGTGTGTGAGCAACTCTCAAAATATGTTGCAGTAACATCTGCATCTTGGACAGTTTGTATGTAATATACAGCTCATGTATAATGATCTAGCAAAATCCAATTGCATAATATAAGGACAGTGAGTAGTGTAATAATACATGCAAGGGACATATAACTGCAGTTAATAGGAATGTAGTGAAAACTAGAAGGATATATAAGTTATTAATTGAGCTAACTTTTCCCACCCTACTGTATGTGCACAAAAAATGCAATTCCACACCTCAATCGTTATGTCTAATCTCAAAACATTTGTTGGGACATATGTCCTATTGGTTTATAAATATTTGCATTTATTTCTATGCATGTGCCCTGTTAAAATACCACAATATTGGTGACCTATTGCCATCAATTCAACCTGCATGCTGTTGTAATGTCCACTAGTGTTCTATATATGCATGTGTCATGCTTGCTTTTCAACTGTTGAAAATCTGGTGTGTTGGTTTAATGGGAATACTTCTGCATGCTGTTATAACTTATTGGGAATGCTGTTGACTGTTACTAACCCATATCTTTATTAAACTCTCCCAAACATAGTTCATATGGGAAGGCCGGTCCCAGCGGACCCACCTGCCCCACCTCAGCTGGCCATGGCACCTGGCACCAGCAGATCTGGTGCCCAGCCTGGGACCTCCATCTCCATTGGCCCCGTGCTACCTTTGGGTGGAAGCACTGCAGGGGATGGGGCTCAGCCCCCGTGCAAGCGTGGGCGGAGGGGCACCCATCACCCTTTGAATGGTCCGGGCTGTGGTGCGTAGAGAGATTGAATGTTCTGTTGCAGAAGCTCTATGCCAGCTTGAGGCCTGAGTGGTGCAACTCCCGGGTCAGCCTGCCCCTCCTACACAGTCCCCAGCACAGCCACCCTCTGGGCCGTGAAGGTGCAGTGCTGACTGCCCATGGGTGGGGACCTCAGTCCCACTGTTTCCATCTGGTGGCTCATGGGCTTGCAATTTCCAAACATCCCTCCCCATCAAAGGTGTTCACCCACCACGTGGCATATACCGCCCCTGTATGTGTCTTTCTTGTCTTGTCTGTTTACCTCCTCAGCCTACCTCCCCAAATATACCTACTTTCCCTACCCCACATTCCACTCTCACCTGAAAAAAAAAGGGCAATCTGCTACCAAAAAAAAATTACGCCCCATACATAGCTGCCCACTTTGCACACCTGTCCACTGGACACATGAAATGTTATTTAATTGCCATTACAACATACTTTGTTGTCCTCACCCCTCTCTCAGGGATTGAAGGGTTCATACCTACCTCCAAATTTATTTTATATGCACAGCTGTTGCTGTTGAAGAAATGGGCAGCTATGGACCTTCCCTACACCCATCCTGCACATCCCAAGCTATTTTCCATACTGTCTTTCCCTCTTTGTGCCCCTTTTTCACCACTTTCCTATCACCCCATTTTTCTTTTCTTTCAAAGAAATTAGCATGGGGGTGAGCGGAAGTAAGCACTATTAAGCAGTAGTGAGCGGGTTTGCACGGGTTTGCACTTGGCTAAGCAATGCGCAGCAATGCACAAACCCGCTTACAACTACTTAAAAGTGGCTTCATCACTCTGTATGTGAGGGCCCTTGTTCTGCTCAGGAGCAAAATAAAACACCTCTGTAAGTCTTGAACCCCAGACCTTGCACACACTATACAACAAGAAGTACCACTAAGCCACGGTAGATATACATCAAGTTGGTACTTAAATAATTATATCATGCATCAGAATGAGTGAATGTAAAGGAAAATCAGGAATACCATACCACACAACTTGTTCTGTGGATGTTGACCAACAGTTGTTGTGGGATTACATTACATGACTGTGATAAAAAAGCAGCCATTCTAGCAGGAAATAATGTTACACCATCACTTTACAACCCCACACAGTATCACAGCAGATCAAACACTGGCATATCTGTTTAGGGCAGAGGCCATACCTCCCAACTGTCCCTAATTTTCAGGGATGTCCCTGATTTTCACACAAATTTTAGCTCTGTCCCTCTGAATCTCTCCTAAAACTACTGACCTTGGGCAGAAAGGTGGTGAATTACACTTAATGAATAATGACAATAATTAAGAGGTAGACACTTCTTTTGCTTCAGAAAAGGTGTATTAATTCATATGCTCTGATTCTCTCAATGTTTCAACTTAATGGCACTAATATTTTAAAGGTGTCCCTGATTGTCCCTGACTTTTTCTTGACTTTTCCCTGAGTCTGTTGAAATATGTACCTGATTGGTTGAGAGGTCTGGCAGAGGCAGAAACACAGAGGCATATTAGCCTTTCTGTTGTTACATACTGTGCAAATAGCTTTGGAAGGAGTTTCAGAAGCATACCCTTATGTAGGAATACAACACTGAAATACAAATGGATGTAGCCATGTACTGGTAGCAACCAATTGTAAGAATGACATTGCTCTGTTGCTGAAAAGACCTGTGTGGTGCACAGACAAAACATAACAGGCTTTTCTCTGGCTATCATGTGGATAGTTCCATAGTTGGGAGTCACACAGACTACTTGCCTTGATAAACTAACATGTACACAGCAACCCTATAAGTCCAGCAAGATAAAATTCACACAATACTACTTACACTCTCTGTAATTCTTCAACCCTACCCAAATGTAGAATATACCTGTGTGTGCAGGGTCTATCAAGGATGTAGGTAAGCATACTCACAGTACTGAAATATGTCCAGATTTTCTGAGCAGCTTGTGCTAATGTCAACACTAAAAAAGCACAAACTGTTTAGAACTGAGTAAATGAATATTCACAGTATAGCAGTTCACAAAGAATTTATGTGCCAAAGGAATACATCTCTATAACTAGCTTTGTATGGCAGTTAATTGTAACAGTTGAAAAGAAAGTACATTTTCCCATGTATCTTGGGGAAGAATTTTGAGGGGTGAGTACATTTCTACACTGACAAGTGAGTACTGGAAGCAGCAACATTAGGTCTGAGTACAAAATGTAAATCTCTGGCTACACCCCTGACTTCTGATATAAGAACTCTACCAACCATTTGTCTTAAACAATGATGTCCACAGCAAACAAGGATGATCTCCATCTTGGAAAGCTGAAAGGGCCATACCTACATGAGTCAGCAATTTATAGTACTGGGTTGCTATGACAGTGATTACTGCAATTACTACACAGCAGACTGCATGCAATTAGCAAATGGTGGCCACTAATTGGTGCAGAGGCTATCACATGCTCATGTGCAAATTCCTACAAATGCATGCTGCAATCTCTGCCAACAAACTCAATCACTCTATTGCAGAGACTGACAGAGAGAGAGAGAGAGACAGAGAAAAGGAAAAAGAAATATTACCAAATTATACAAAGGAAAGGTATGTGACACATATGTATTTACTGGCATGTAGTAGATGTTATTGAAGAATAGTCTACATAATGTGAAACATTCATATGTGGCAGCAGTACTTCTTTATGCACAGATGTTCTACTTAACTACTGCTATGGACAATACTGTGTGTACCTGTGGGCAGTGGGACATACCTGTGAAATGTGTAGCTCAGCATTAAATGTCAAAGATCTGATCCATGATATCTGTGTTCTGTACAGTAGTCTGGCCAATGGCTGTTGGGTGGATTAGCTCTGACATTATATGAACATGGGTGTGACAGAACAACACATGCATGATAGTCATATTAAAGTGTAGCTTAGCACTGGCAACTGCTGTAACAGTCTAGTATGCTTATCTAGTATTTGTAGCCATATATACCCCCCCCAATGTTAGTGTGTTTTCATATGTGACACCTGTTTGTGTTGCAGCAAGGCCCAACAGTTCAGCTGTGAGGTCCAGGGACTTACAACATTGTGGACCATGTGTGTGTATGCCACACACATACAGAGAAATATATATGTGTCATATATATATATTCACATCTGTATATGTGCATAGAGCAGGGGGCATATTGCAACAGCTTGCGAAGCGGGGAGATATATATGTTGGTGAGGGTTAGTATGCGCATATTTGTATGCAGGTTTTAGTGTGTGACAAACAAGACAGCATACAGTGCTGGTATATGACATGTGGTGGTTAAACACTGTGGGTGGTTTGTTCAGTTTGCGATGTTGAAGCCAGTAAGGCCTGCTAAAGATACCTGGGCTGTGAACTCCTTCAATGCATTTATCCCAAGACTGTGCAATTTTATTACATTACTGTACACCTTACATCCTTTGTATAATTGATATTCTCACTATGAAAGGTGAAATGTATATGTGCCTGCATATATATGTATATGTAGACAAATGGATGTATATATGTATATATACATACACACACACACACACACACACACACACACACACACACACACACACACACACACACACACACATATATATATATATATATATATATATATATATATATATATATATATATATATACTGGCACACAGTACTGTATAGTACACACTGAAAGCTTATCCGGGTTGTCATACCTTTGTGTCCTGTAATTATGTCTGATGTATGTGTAGGTATATATGTAACATGTCCTTTGGCATATGTGTGGTAATACATATAACTGCGTATCTAGCAACATTCATAGTGTACTACATCAGTATGTGACCTATATTCCCAATTGTGCACATATTTTGGCCACGGGTTTGACATTAACAAGTTGTGTTGTATAATAGTAATACATTTACTGGACGTTGCACTGATTGTGATGGATGATATATTTCTTTACACATCAGCTTGATGTATATCTGCTGTGGCTAGGTGGTGCATCCTGTTGCATACAGTGTGCCAGGTACTCTTGTATAGTCTTATATAGTGATTTTATTTTGTTGCTGTGCTGAACATGGTTCATTAGATAGAGAGTGAGCAAGGCACTTTCAAGCAGTTGTGGGGTGAGCAGTGATAAGTGGCAGTGTTTCACTCTTGGTTAGCTTATAGGTTGCTATATATGGCAGTTCAGTGATATCTGTACTGTATAATGTTAAATGTGCCATATGACTTTCTCAGACATAGTTTTGTGTTTATGTCATCCAGGGATCATGGCCCACCACAGGAACCCGAGTTACAGTAGTGCTAAAGATGATATCATTACTAGCAGTATGATTCAGCACTACCGTCTCAAGTTCTCATGAACCAGCCAGGACCAGCAGGAGCATACTGCAATGTGGAAAGATGTTGTCTGCGGGGTCAATGAGTTAGGCCTGCATAACCGGACATATGAGCAGGTATGTCACCACTGCAGTGATCTTCTCAGACATGTCCGTCAGCATGCCGCTGATGTGCGTAGACAACAGCTTGCAACAGGGGGTGGTGTTAATATCCATCCCCCCTCACCAGAGTGGAGGAGCTGCTCATGAGCCTGGTGGCACCTGCCCAACAACAGCAGCTGACATACACCATGATGGAGGTTGGAGCCACCCAGCAAGCACACATGGAGTATGCAGGTAACATGGCATATCTGTAGACTACTGTTATCTGTATTGGTAGATCATGCATATGTGAGATGTGGAGTGTGTCGTTCAAAGATGTGGAGCCTGTTGTTGGGCAATACTGATCATTTGGAACATAATCTGTAGCCCTGTGAATGTAAACTGTTGTTGTACTGTAAGATTCTAAATATGCAGTAGCAATGCCACAGCTGTGGCCACTGACAAACTGTCTCATCTCTATGTAGGACCCTCAGGGGTGACAGCTAGACAGCGAACAGATGCTGGTGAGTGTGTTCTACATTTATTATTGTAAATAAAAAGTGCATGTCATAGTTAAGGTGTAGGCCATGTACACATATAACACACCTACCCATAATGCATGCTGTGCATGTTTGGTATAAGAGCACGTACAACTCACTAATGTGATTAGCTGCCTCAAATACATGCAATACCCAAACCATCCCAAACAAATGTGGCTAGACTGTAGTGACCATTGGATAGGCACAGTTGATACTCAACATGCACATAACATACACATCTATGTCATACACAGAGCATTTTAACATGCTACACATAAAGGATTCCCAAACCCTCTGTAAAGACACACTCCAGTATCCAAAATCTCATCCATACATTACACATAATATACCTGAGGGGTAGAGGCCTATCTTGGGGCATTTAAACAATCTGCAACACACTACACATTCATGTCAGGGAACGCTCCTTATTGGCCTCCTTACAAATCCACGTACCAACTGGTTGTGAAATGGTGAATTTAGCCAAGGTAGTACAGTTACAGCACATCATGATTAGTGCTAGTTTGTGAAACATTTGCAGCCTTGAGTGATGACCAGATGCTTCATGGTGATGGCCTATGGTACTATACCCCATCCAGTTATTGTAACCCCAGTACTACACATAGCTGTCATTGCTACACACCATAATGATGCATGTGTGCACACATATGCACAGTATGCATACCAATCACCATTTGCACAACTGACACATACATGTCTTGTGATGCTATTGAGTGGCTAGGTCATATGACACATGTTGGGTATGTGTAGTGTTTAAATATGCAGTTGTGTTTTAGCATACCATGTCATGGATGAGACTGGCATGTCCACAATATGATCTGCTCTCACCATAAGTACTGTACATTGGGTAAGTGGCTGAATGGTATTCCATCAATTATCCATGCACCACTGATGATGTTGTGTGAATACTCATCATGCATGTGCTAAAAATGTGTCCACAATTATTTGCTAAAGACCCAGAGGCTGTAATCAGCATTGGATACCTATATGACACACAGATACACATCCAACAATGGTATGTACACCTGTGAGTTATGGTGCACAGTACATCACAGGGTTATGAATACCTGCACAGCAGTGTTGTGTCCATGTATGAATTGTGTTCCAGGAGGAGGGCCATCAGCTAATAACAAGATACTTGCATCAAAGCCATGTATACTGTCAGTAACAAGGACTGACTACACTTGCACTGCATGCTGTTGAGCAACACATGACCTGCATACTGACATGTGTGATATGACTGTTTTGCTTGTGATACTGTACCCCACCATCACCTGCTATTGTGTATGTTCTGTGATTGATGGTGTTATGTGTGTCTGCTTTCGAGAGGAGTGTAGTTTTGTGTGTGTGCATGTGTGCATGTGTGCATGTGCACATGTGAGTATGTGTGCATGTGCGTATGTGTGCATGTGTGCATGTGTGCATGTGGTCTGAATTCATGTTCAGGTCTTAAAGTGTGTTTTCTGTTTTCCTCTCACAGGTGGCGAGGTGGGGCTGATTCAGTACAGCAGGGAACCTGATGTCACTGAGACAGACATTGATGATGAGGATAGGTGTGTTGAGGCACAGGCAGGTTTGTCAGGGTCTGTTGTTGGGCCACCAATTGAGAGTACACAAGTCTCCACCCCATCCATGCACACAGTCATACTGCCTGTACATCCATCATCATCACTGCCCTTAGCTGAGGGACAGTGTATGGTTGGCACTGGCCAGGACAGTGTGGTATCTATGGCACATGTATCAGGACACAGCAGCCATAGCCAGATGTCTGGAATGGCACCACATAGGCAGATGCCCAGGGGTTCTAGTCAGAGCACTGCTGATCATCATGACCCTGGCAAACGTGCCACACCTCTTTCTACCACACACATGTTCCAGGCTGTCATGGAGGCACAGATATGAATGGAGTGGTACACCAGACAGGGGCTAAGGGCACAGAGAGCTCATTACACATCTATAAATGACAGTATCCGTGACCTAGCAGGTGCCGTACATAACTAAACTGAGGTCATTGATAGACATTGGGGTGAGACATTGGATGTCCTCCACAATGTCATGTCCATGTGTCAGGACAGTGCGGGACAGTTGAGACGTCAACGTGGACGTAATGTCAGCAACATCACCAGCTGGAGGTCACCGTGGACGTCCAGCAAGTCACAGCTGCTCCCGTAGTGCCAGTACCAGCCCCAGCAATGTTGGAGGGGTTGTCCATAGACTGTCCTAGCAGACCACATGCACATGGCTCTGGCCAGTCCCAGCAGGGACCTGGATCCAGTGGACATATGTCAACCTCTTTGGATAGTACCCAATCTGAATTAGTACCTGATACTGTCTGTAGCACCCATGCCAGGCACAGGTTCTGTATCTGTGGCCAGAGACGGTGATCTGTAAAGCCTGCCAGGTACATTCTGTAGCTGTCTCACAAATCCCTGTATATGGCAGCCACATGGTAGAACTGTGTGCATGCAGACACACACACATAAACCAGGAACCTAGGGCAAACACATACCCGCACACATGACATCAACATTGCCCCTTAACAGTACTCATGGCCTTCACACACACACTCACACACACATGTCGATTGTATGGCTCAGTGTAGACCTCTGGCAAACCAAGAACACACCCTGTGCATATGATGAAACCTGTGCCACCTCCTGTCATCTGTAACATTGATGCAGGAACAGGCTAACATGGTGCTGATGCACAGGGTGACTTTAATAAAGTATAGCAATGGTTGGATGTATAGCATGTTGTCAGCAGTAAAGTGTAATGATAATGATATCCTTGAAGGTGTAGCTGAGCAGGCATGATGCATTAAAGCTGTAATTAGCAATGTTGTCTTGTTTTCACCAGTGTTTATTCCAATTGTGTTTTTATTGCCCATGTGCCACTTGGCTGATGTTTGTAGTTGTGTCAGCATGCATTATACAGTGGACAGTAAGTGTGGGGTGTGTGCAACACACATTTGCAGGTGTCCATTTGTGAACATGGTGGAGGTGCATTGTCTGCATGTAGATGCATATTGGACACATGGGCAGGGTGACATGCCCTGTATTGGCCAGTGTTAACACCCCATAGTTTCTATTTGTGGCTAGTATGCATTGTATTACACACATTTTGGAACTTGAGTACGCATGTGTGTGTATGACACGGGTTGACACTGTGCTGTGGGTGATGCTGTTGTTGCTATCTGCCATTGGTTTGCATTACTAAGGTTAACACACTGTCCCAGCTGCATAATCCTTTAGTAATGCACACTGTTCACCTACAGGGTTGCATGGACCATGCTATCACTAACACAAGAAATTCTCACTTATACAGTAAAAGTACATTAGTCTCATGGAACCCTGCCATAAACTAAATATATAATAGAAGGTGTGAAGTTGTACCAGGAAAGAGTTACATACCAAGAAGGGATAACCTCTCTGGTCAGTATCATTGGGAAAATACAAGCCCTCATTAAACATACAAGGCAAGCTTCAAAATACAAAATGGCAAGGATTCCAAAGACAACACTAAAGCTTTCTTTAGTGTTGTTTATAATCTACAGGGAAATTGAGATCGGGTCACAGTTAATGTAAGTGGTTACAAAGTATACTTATCTGACTGACATTACCCATTTCTTGTCACACAGTTTGAATGCGGATTTCACCACCCTGTCATTACACAAGGGCTACATTTCCAGACCTGAAGAATGTAAAACCTGATGATTCACAGACACTCTAGTTAAAACATCTCTTTAACAAAGTCCAAACCACAGTGACAATGGTACTTGACAGTGTCCCTGGCTGTGTCATACACAAGCTGACATATGAAGTCACCACTTACCTAAACACTCTGTCCAGATGCAGCCTGTATACAGGTTACATACTTGTGGAATGATGCACGGTAATAGTGTTCACAGTCCACAAAAGTTGAGCTACAACTTCTTCTTCTTCTTCTCCTTTCAGATGCTCCCATTAGGGGTCAGCACAGTAGATCATCTGTTTCCATTTCTTCCTGCCCTCTGCATCTTGCGCTGTCACACCATCCACCTGCATGTCCTCTCTCATCACAGCCATAAACTTCATTTTATCCATTCCTCTTTTCCTGTTACCTGGCGGCTTCATCCTTAGCATCTATTTCACAATATACTCTGCATCCCTCCTCATCACATGTACAAACCAACTTAATCCTGCCTATCTGGCTTGGTCTACTAACCTTCAAACCTGGATTGACCCTCTAATATACTTATTCCTAATCCTCACAAACAGTGCACAATGTGCTCAAAGTAAACCAAGTAACCAAAAGTAGCACTGCGTTGCGGGTCCACAGAAAAGTTTTTTATTATTAATACAAAAACGTGAGGTTAAGCGCTTTCATCAAATAAATTGACTTCATTATCCTGTCCACCCTCTTCACACCCAGAGCAAATGTTAACATAAATTGATTAAGGGTAGAACTACAACAGATCCTGGAAATTCTCACCCTGTAAGCCAGACAAATGTTATCAGGAAGGCTATGGAGCACAGCATTATGGAACTCATTAACAGAGACATTATGAACCTGCAAACACTGCACCATACCCACTTAGGTTCTCTAAAGGTCAGACCATGGCTCCTACACCTAGTAGACTTCAAGCCAGTTAACAAGGCTATAGGTGAGGGAGGGGAGGTCCACACAGCCAAGCTATAAATCACCAGAAATTCATACCCATCCCACACTCTGGTATTATACATAACCTCAACAGACTGACCATAAACAATTGTTAGATGATGGCTTGACAACTGACGCACAGAAGTAGGACACACAGTAACATTTGCAGCCTCCATGTACAATTCTATGCCAGTAATAATTGGTATTCACCTGTACTCAGTCCTGGGACCACTCCTGTTTGGCATATAGCTTTCTTAGGTGCAAGCAAACACAGTAGAGATATGTCTTACCACGTTTGATGAAAATGCATACTGTGGGCTATACTTTATTCTCCAGATGACACACACATCCTCCAAAAGGGTATCATAGAGACAGATACCTGGTGTCAAACTCATGCTGTAAAGCTATAAGCCAAAGAAAGCATAGTTATCCACTTTTAGAAAACAAAGTATCCCCAGAGTACCACAAAGGTAGTAGCCCCCAAAATGTGGAACAGGTACTAATGTATACATAGAGCCATGTGTTTAGTCATCTCTCCTTTGATAATCACATTACCAAAGGGTTTTGGAAATCCCTCTGTGGAGCACATAAGGAATAAAGGGTTTGCATGCAGATCCACAGAGGTTGTTGCACACCTATAAAGATTAGTCATCTTTGCCAGACTTTGCCTGCTTTGGAACAGGGTTCAAATATACCTCAAGCATAAACCCTCACTCACATTCTTCAGTAGAAACTGTGATGAGTGGATGTGAAATGGAAGATGTAGCCCATGGATCACTGCAGTGGCTAAGCTTGTCATGAGCATACACAAGTGACCTATGGTCTGGAAAGTGCCAGCACGCTCTGGCAAAGATAACAGATGCTTTCATGGAGAAAGCAGAGTACCCACCTATTAAATAATTTAGGTCACATGTATGTATATTGCTTTGCCCCACAGCTACATTACATGTGTAATGCACATACAGTTGTCATTGTGATATGTCATACACTAGAAAAACCAAAACCCACACCACATTAACCTACGGTGTCACACACTCTCACACACAGTCAGTGAGTACAAGATTCAAACTCCTTCCTAACTACATCATTATACTAGAGCAGTACGCATTTACACGATGCACTACACACATTACTGGGATTTCACCTTTCCACAGGTATAGTTGTAGGATGGTGACATCATCAGACTTGACAAAGATGAGTATACCACTTTTAAGGGGTACAATGTAGAGAAACTGTAAGGAACCACCACGATAAGCATAAAACAATTTATTATAAAAGAAAACAAGCGCTTTCACGCACCACCATGGCGCGCTTCATCAGGTTACAATAGTTAAGTAAAAACCCATCCTTTATATACAAAAATACTCACAATTAAACAATCTAGTCATCAAATAAATGAATCAATTAAGTTATTTAAAGAAATAGTGCTAGATAGGCACTGAACTTGTATATAAATACTTAACTGCATATAAAGCATAATGCCTCTAGGAGACATAAAGAAAAAAGAAAAAAAAACAAATCAATCACTAATGTTAAGTGAAAATTAATTCCATCAATGTATCTAAAGCTGATGTTGCATATAAAGACACTTAACCAAAATAGATACATAACGCTGTCTTTATACCCAGAAATACATATAATACATATAATACTATTGAACATTAAAAATATCTCAAAAAGTATAATGGAAATGTTCATAAAATACTGAAATACTAAAATATTTCATAATAGATGTCAATAAAATGTATGTCTTGACAACTGTTAAAACAAATGTATATATATTAAATGTATGAAATAAGATAAATAAATAATTAATTAAACTATGAGTTAGTAATAATCATATGAATGAAATAAATCGAAAATTAAAAAAATTAAGGATTAGAATTAAAAGGAATAAATAAATGAATTGGTGTTCGTCTATCCCCTAAGAACTGGTCTAATATTAACGGCTTGATTCAGACCAGGTTCAATATGCGACCTAAGATTAAAAATCCATTTTAACTCATGGAGTTAAAGAGACCCCATAACATCACCTTCTCTCATATTATTATACACTATTTGGATGACCCTAAACTTAAAATGGTGCTTGGAAAACTGATGGCAATGTTTAGCCAACGCATTATTGATGTTCTCTTTCCTTATATCATAGACATGATTATACACGTGATCCCACAGCCTCCTTGACGTCATTCCTACATAGTAGGCATCACATAACTCACAAGTGGCTAAATAGATAACATTTTTGGAATCGCATGTCGCATAAAATGTTGGTGTGACTGTAAAGACCAACCCTGGTACTACAAATGACTGATTTTTAGATATATATCTGCACATGTTGCATTTAGTGCAGGGATAAGTCCCCTTCTTATATAATGCTCTAATGTCTAGCTGAGAAGCATCCATTTTATCATTACATAGTAGTCTTTTGAGATTCAGGCTATTATTGAATCTAAACATAGGTTTATTGCCTACTATCTGTGCTAAGGTTGGGTCAAGCAAAAGAATCTTCCAGTTATTCTTGACGACATTCATAACATGATTTATATCATTAGTATACTTAATACTGAATGCTAAATATGCTTCTTTTCTCTTTGAATTGCTTGAAAAACCACCCCTTTTGACATATGTAGGAGTCTCCAGTGTTGATGATATTAAATCATTAACTAGGCCAAGAGGATATCCTCTGTTAATGAAGCAATTCTTTTGGAAATTAATCTGGGTATTTAGATCTTCTTTTTTACTACATAGTCTCGAAATTCTAGTTATCTGCCCCTTAACCACATTGCGAAATATATAACGAGGATGCATGCTATCAAAATGAAGAATAGCGTTCCTCCAGCAGGGCTTCCTATAAAGTGTTGTAGTAATGTTACACATATCATCTTTGGTGATGGTAATATCCAGAAAACTAACATTGGTGCATGACTGCTCAAAAGTAAATTTTAAGAAAGAAGTGGTGGATTCCATGTAGGCGACAAACTCATACAACGAATCCAAATCATTATTCCAAAACAAAAGGATGTCGTCTACAAAACGTCTATATAAAATAATGTTTTTAAATCTCTCATTATTAAAAATAAATCTGTTTTCCCATTGATGTATGACTAGGTTTGCATATGCATTTGCACAGGGAGTGCCCATGGCCACTCCCCATGTCTGTGCATATGCATGGTCCCGAAAAAGAAAAACATTGTTGTTTAACGCCACTTCCAAAAGACTACAGATTAACATCTGACTAGCATTATCAAGTGTTCCATTACTATGTAAGAACTCCCTGATAGCTTCCAAACCAAAGTCATTCGGAATACTTGTGAATAAGTTCTTAATATCTAATGTAACAAGTAGAGTGTTACTATGCATATTACTACTTAGGGAGTCCAACTTTAAATCACGTAATAACCCATATGAATCTTTCAAAATGGTAGGTATTGCTTTAACTAAAGGACGCAACTTAGTCTGTATAAAAATAGATGCATTTTCAGTTACCCAACGTGTGCCAGAGACTATTGGGCGTAGTGGGGGAGGATGCACCCCTTTATGCATCTTCGGGAGACCTTTAATTAAAGGTATCAAGGGGGAATCAATCACTAAAAAGTCGTATAGTTCCTTATCTATACAACGGCACATAAGAAGATCATAAAAAATGTCATGTACCTCCCTGACTATAGAGCCCACTGCTGTTTTATCTATACGCTTATAAGCTGTATCATTGTCTAACATCTTTTGCATTAGCTCAATATAGAAAGGGGTTTCCATAACGACTACCCCTCCACCTTTGTCAGCAGGTTTAAATGTGATTTCACTGTTATTACATAAATTGTCAAGTCTATGTTTCAAGTTAGCATTCAAATTGTAATATATTCCTTTATGTTTTACCTCTTCGTAATACATGTAAAAATCATGCTCACAAGAACGTACGAAGCATTCAACCATATTATGCATAGGAGGTAAAAATAAACTATTTCTTTTACATACATTGGGTGTATTTACAGAGTCTTTATGAGAGGGGGTCAAAAAACAGTACCTTAAGTGAAAGTGTCCTAGCAAAAAGACGTAGTGCTATGAGCGTTTCTGAGAGTTTGCTTCCCTGGGATGGGATAAATGATAAGCCTTTGTTAAGAAGTGCTTGTTCATCCGCTGTTAATTCAAACGATGTAAGGTTAAAAAACAATGTACTCATTTCCTGGTCTTTCGCCTTGCTTCCGGTACCTCGCCCGAAAATTTCCTTTTCCCCCGGCCTCGGCTCACCGAGCGTGTAGGTGCCCTGACCTTGTATGGGAGCGGGAGGTTTAAAAAAGGAATATTAGATGTGGTTGTAATTGTAGCAGCATTGCCTGATTTCGGTCTCGTTCCAAAAGCAACATTAATTTTTAAACCTTGTTGGTTGCATGGAAGAGAGGAGTTGGAAGAAGGTATTACATCATTTTGAGTGCCGCCAGAAGATGTCGTCATGGCGTTAGGCTCACTCAAGGTTTCAGCATATTCCACATGTTCTGTATTGAAGTTCGTAGAAGGAATAGTGTCATTAGCAACTGTTTCAGTTCCATTTCTATTAAACCTCGGCCAAATAAATAATCTGGCCCAGCTGGAAATCTTGATAGTCACGTTTAAGTTTCCTTAATTTTATTTGTTCAAGTTTGTTACTGTATATTGCAACCTGCCTAAGCATGTTGCTAAGCTTAGACGTGTACAAATCACCTTTGTATTGGTGTAGTATATTCTTATGTTCATTTTCTACCTTAACTACAAGATCCAGTTCAATGGGAGTAAAATACTCTATAAGTAGCTTAATGTATTGGGTACCAAACTCGATGTTTAATTGTTGCCATCTCCGTAATAAGTCCGGATGGATGTCACCATAACTTGGCATACATAGTACCCGCATACCGCGGGGAACTACCTTAAAATGGAGACACGCCTCCAGATGTCTTCTCTGCCATATGAGCCGGTGAATCTTGTATAAGTCATTCTCTAAAAGTCTTAGAGAATTATAAAAATCTTGTAAATTCTCCACGTTGTTGGAAATAGCACTTGGAGAATTAAGCTGGAGGGGGTTTTAAGGGGTGTGAGTAGTCTCCAAAATGGTTGCTTCTCCCAGGGAGACACACACACTCACACAGTTGGCAAGTGCAGGAATCAACCCCCTACCTAACTACATTATGATAATACAGCAGTACACATTTACATGACGCACTATACAAAATACTGAAATTGTACCTTTCCACAGGTATATTTGTAGGATGGGGACATCATCAGACTTGACAAAGATGTGTATACTACTTTTAAGGGGTGTGAGTAGTCTTCAAAAAGATTGGTCCTACCCAGGGAGACACACACACACTGTTGGCAAGTGCAGGAATTAAACCCCTACCTAGCTACATTATAATACTACAGCAGTATGCTTTTACATGACATGCTATATACATTACTGGGATTTCACCTTTCCGCAGGTATATTTATAGGATGGTGAAATCATCAGACTTGACAAAGATGAGTATACCACTTTTAAGGGATGTGAGTAGTCTCCAAAAAGGTTGCTCTCTCCCCAGGGAGAGACAGGCACACACACACACACACACACACACACACACACACACACACACACACACACACACGCACACACACGCACACACACACACAGTTGGCAAGTGCGGGGTTCTTAATCCAAACTAAGTACGTCTTTACACTTCAGCAAGCAATATGGTGTTACAGGGTGCAATACAGACATTACTTGCTGACAGTTTGCACAAAGGTTTTTTTCACATTTGCTAACCTCAGCAGGCTTATCATACTAGGTATATTGTGAGTGTATTGTATGCATAGGCCATAGCCATATCATATATGGGTTGATGCACCACATGCTGGCACACACAGGGTCAAACCAGTGGCTAAGCTCTGTCAACCCAATACTGGACAATAAAGTCAAGAGCAGTAGGCTCATACAACCACAACACCAACAGTCTTACATAGACCTACAATATAAGCACCAGCAAAACACACACATAAATACACATTACCATACTCGGATTATACAAATATTAATCTGAAAATGAGAGAGTGTCCTCCTAAGCAGACAAGCAAGCAACATGCACCTTCAGGCACACGCAAGAAAACACATAATACACCAAAGCAATGTGCCTCACAACAGGCCCTAAGGCAAAACAACATACCTAACACACTAGTAATAGGTGACTCCATAGTAAGGCACACAGATGTTCTACTCACTTGGCTGGACAAGGGGAAGGTTACTGTCAGTTGTCTGTCAGGTGCTATGATCCATCACATAACACAAGCACTTACATCACTCTAGAACAGGTACATATATGACATGTTCTTTGTACATATCAGTGTGAATGATCTGAGACATACCTCCCAAGACAACATGACAAGAGATATATAGTAGCTCTATGATCATGTAGCCCAGGCTGGTATGACCCTGACCTTGAGAAGCATCTTACCTTCACCTACACGATACTGCAATACAACAGAAAGATGATAAACTTCAACAGTTGGCTGAGCTTCTGGTGTCATTCAAAGGGGATCCAGTCTCTGTCTGCCTGTGATGACATGACAGACAAGCCTCATTGCTTTGCTACAGACAGTTTGCACCTGTCAGCCCTAAGCTTCTGAATACTGACCAAGGCACTTGCTGTCCCCATATTACCTTTTTTAGGCAAGGCTCAAAGGTTCATAGGTAGGTACTAGGCTATCGGCCCTGGGGCCTATACAAGCCCAGCCAAAAAGGTACCCTGGCTTTTGCCACCCAAGAAATGTATTTTCCTTTGCCACTGTCGATTAGAAACAAAAAAGTGATCCCGGGGTGAATTTCCTATTTCACATCCAATCATCAAGATGTTTCTTGAAGAGTGCTAATGAGGAGCTTTGTTTGATATAGATAGTTAGTTTATTCTGGAGTATGGGAAGTCTCTGGGACAGGAGTCTATCCCTCCGGCATGTTCTGTTTATTGTGGTGACAAGGTTTAGGTCCCTAGAGCATGTAGCTCAGAGGGATTGGGATTTCTTTAAGTGGAGCATGTCCAACAGCTCTGGGTTAGACATAGCTTTGTATGCTAGGCAGAGATCACCTCTGAGTAGGCGATATGCGATGGAGTAAAGCTGGAGTTTTTTGAGACGGTCTGTGTAGGGCATGTGTTTGAGGCCAGTAATCCTCTTTGTGAGGTATTTCTGCGGCCTTTCCAGCTGTTGTAGATGTCTTGTGAGGTACATACCAAAAGGGGCGTTGTACTCTATAACGGATCTACTGAGTGATGAGTAGAGGGGAACAATGACCTCTTTTTTTCTGCATGACAAACCTTTTGTGATGAGGTGTGCCATGCAGAAGGATTTTCTGACTACTGTGGCAATTTGATTCTCAAAGGAGAGGCTACTGTCCACCTGTGTCCCAAGGTCTCTTATCACACTTTCAGTGTTAAGTATACTACCACCTATGTTGTAGTTCATGGGTACAGAGTTTTTACCAAATGGGATGACAATGCACTTTTTGGCACTGAGCTTGAGGCCATGGCTTTGACACTAGGCATCTGTCTCAGTGAGGCCCTTTTGTAGGATGTCCACATCGTTAGCAGTTTCGATTATGGCTCCTAGTTTGCAGTCAACTGCGAACTTCGTTAGACAAAGACCTTCTTTGTTAGCCTGTACTTCAGGGAAGCAGATACCAAACAGGACAGGACCCAGGACTGAACCCTGTGGTACACCACTTGTCACTGGTCTGAAGTCGGATTTGGAGTCTGCTACTTTCACAGTGTGGGTTCTGTCAGTGAGACAGTTGGCAACCCATCTTGTGACATAGGGATTTATACCTAGTCTAGTGAGTTTATCCATAATTACAGAGTGAAGGATGGTGTCAAAAGCCTTGGCAAGATCTAGATAGGCTGTGTGAACCACCTTACCCTTGTCTACTGCTTTGGTGACTGCTTCAAAGAAGTCTATCAGGTTTAGGAGACATGATCTTCCTTTTACAAACCCGAACTGGTTGGGGTCCAGAGTTTGGAGATTACCAATGTCATTGTTTATATGTTCCACAATGATACGTTCCTGGCCTTGCAGACCAGGCTCATCAGGCTAATGGGGCGCTAGTTCCCAGGATCCATGGTGGCTCCCCCCTTGTGTAGTGGGATAATCATCACTGTGCGCCATTCAGCAAGCACAAAGCCTGAGGTGAGGCTATGATTGAACATGGTACTTAGGTGTGGTGCCAGTTTGTTCTGTAGTTCATAAAGAATGCAGCCTGAGATGTTGTCTGGTCCCATGGATACTGTGTTCCTGGCTTTGAAGAGTGTGGTTTTTACCTGTGCAGCCATGATTACAGGAACTTTGCATTCTTCCAATATAGAGATGGACTCTTTAATGATTGAGAGGGTGGTAAAGTTAGCACTGAACCTATCTGCCAGGATGTTGGCAATATCAGTTGGGTCTGTATATTTAGTGCCATCGTGCTGTAACTCAAAGCAGATCTGAGTGTTGCCATTGAGATTCTTGATATAACTATAGAATGCTCTGTGGTTGTCTTTAGTATCAGTGCCAATTTTGTTTTAGTAACTAGCTTTGGAGGATTTTATCAGGGATCACATCTTCTTACTGAGGCTGACCAGGGAGGTCCTCCACTCATAGGATTTTACTCTCTTTTTCAACAGTTTCTTCCTTCTGTTGTACAGTTTGTTTATGGCAAGGGACCACCAGATTGGCTTCCTTTTTTTGGAGGACAGCGTCTTGGTTCTGCTTGGGATAGCATGATCCATGCACTCCTGTAAGTGCTTATAAAGTGCAATTGTGTAGGATTCAATAGTCATAACTGTATTGTCAACCTGCATGGGTGTCATGAAGTTCACCACTTCTGTCTTAAGAAGCATGAAGTTGGCTTTGGAGAAATTTTTTAACATGGTTTCCTTAATGGGAGTGGGGGCCGAATGTGGATATGTAGGGTAATTAGCTTATGGTCGGATTGGACCAATGAGGTATTGATTTCAGGTGTGGAACACCGGTCACTCAAGACAAACCAAACCTCATAACCAACACAAATAACTACAAAGTGAGCTAAATGCTACTCATTGCCAGAAGTCTCAGCCACCAAGTGCACACACTCGAGGCACTTCTCAGTATGGGGAATATTGATATCTGTGCAGTAACAGAAACCTAGTTCAAGGCTCCAGAGAACACACCAGCACTACCAGGATACTACTCATTCCATACCTTTCAGCATCAGAACCAGGATCATAGCACATGGGGTGGGGATGTATCCATATTCATCAAAGATACCTACACCTCTCTTTACATCCTCTCTACAGGATATGTACCCATAGAATGTTGCACGGCAACATTCTTCCCACTCCACAGGGGTGGGGCCACAAAAGACCCTTGGCATTCACTATCTATGAGCCTGATGAGTCTGATCTGCAAGGCAATGGAGCCAGTCATAATGGAAGTCAACAATAAAGGCATTGGGAACCTTCACACAGTTGAGCACACCAAGTTTGGCTTCATCAAATGCAGATCATGCCTCCTGAACTGGGTGGATTTCTTTGACACAGTTACCTAAGCTACAGATGATTGAAAGGATCTCCACACAGCCTACCTATACCTCACTAAGGCCTTTGACACCATTCCCCAGTCAGGTATCATAGATAAACTCACCAACCTGGGCATACATCCATACATCACAAGATGGACTGCAAACTGGCTCACAGATAGATCCCACAAATTAAGAGTTGCTGGCTACATGTTACACTCTAAACCTGTAACAACTGGTGTCCCCCAAGGTTCAGTCCTGGGGCCCCTCCTGTTTGGTATAGACTTCTCAAAAGTACATGCCAACACAGGAAGCTTGTGGTTGACTAAGATTGCTGGGAACTGTAAAATGTTTGCCATAATAGATTCCCCGGATGGCACAAATATTTTCCAGAAGGGACACTATGAGATAGATGTGTGGTGTCAGAACCATGGCCTCAAGCTCAATGTGAAAGAATGCATAGTAATCCCCTTTGCGTAAAGCAAAGTACCCATAAACTACCATATAGGTGTTACCCCCTAAAAACTAACAAGGTAATAAGGGATCTGGGGACACAAGTAGTCATCTTTCCTTTGACAACCATGTTGCCAAAGTGATTAGGAAATCCTATGTGGCCCACCTAATCAACAAAGAGTTTGCATCAGGATCAAAAGAGGTAGTGGTGGCCCTCTACTCTTAAGTCATCAGACCCATCATTGAGTACAATGCACCATTTTGGATGTACTTGACTAAGCATATCCAGCAGCTGGAGAGACCACAGAGGTACCTCACCAAGAGGATTACTGGCCTCAAACAGTTGTGTTATGCAACACAACTGGTAAAACTATAGCTGTTCTCCGTTGCATACCGCCTACTCAGAGGCACATTCTGCCTAACATACAGGGCCATGTCCAACACATAACTTTTAAACATGCTCCATCTAAGGATAACAAAATTGAGTCACACTACACACTCCAGGGATATGAACCTCATCACAACAATGAACACAACATGCTGGTTGGATAGAGTACCATCCCAGACACTTACCTTATTGTGGAACAGAGTCCCAATGTACATCAGACAGAGCCCCTTGCTGACACTCTTCAATAGGAACCTTAATGAGTGGATGGGAAACAGATAATTCACGCCAGGCATCACATCAGCAGCCCCACTAGAAAGGGGCTTGGGGTACTAACTATTAGAACTAGGGCGTAGGAGACTAACCAATGGGGTGGTGAAAGCTGCACAACTTGCCTAGGCTAACATATGCCTTTGTTGAAGATAGTCTACTACATACCTATGAACCTATGTGACAGGTACACGTTGAAAGATAATAGATGTGTATTTCATTGTACAGTCATGTTGTACAGCAGGCACATGCACCACATACACTGTAATGCTTACAGATACTGGTGGCTATTATGTACAGTGGGTGAGATGTGCACCTCATGTCTTTTGTGCCATTGGGATGTGTGCTGGGTGGGACAGTCCTGGATGGCTCCCTGTCATGGTCACCCTCTTACACACATCTCTGCCCATCCATCTTTGGCTTATTATACTGTGTTCACCCTACATATATATAGGTACATAGGTAGATAATAGGCTATCTGCCTGAATGCATATATTAGTATGGCCAGAGTATGCAGCTATCACCACACATGGGGTTAGTTCCCTATGCCTCTGTGTAGTAGAGCTAATTAAGTGATCCATGGTGTGACAGTTCAGTTTCACATACACTCATAAAGGCTCCTCTGGAAGATTGTCAGTGAGGGACTCAGCTTAATGTAGGTTGGGAGCCTGTTCCAAAGCAAGGGAAGTCTGTGAGTTAGTAATGCATCCCTCCAACATGTTCTATTTATTGTTGTGATGATTATATCCCTAGAGCATGTGGCACAGTGAGCTTGGGTTTACTTCAGATAGAGCATGTACATCAATTCTGCATTGGACATGGACCTGTCTGTTGGACAGAGATCGCCTGAGTAGACAGTATGTAACAGAGTACAGATTGAGTTACTTCAGTCTTGTTGCATGGGGCAACTGTTTGAGGCCAGTAATCCTCTTGTTGAGGTACTTCAGTGGTTTTTCCACCTGCTGAAGGTGCCTAGTCAGATTCATCGCAAGTGTTCCGTGGTACTCTCTGATGGGTCTAATGACTGATGAGTAGAGTGAACCTCCTTTAACCTGCATGCAAAGAATTTGGCAACTTGTGGGAACACATAGCATGATTTTGTAACCACTTTGTGAATGTGTTTCTGGAAGTAGAGATGACTATCCACATGTGTCCATAGATCCCTTATTATTAACTCCATATTTAGGGTGTTGGCACCTATGTGGTATTTCTATGACTGTAGCTCGAGGCCATAATTTTGACACCACATCTTTCTGACTGAGACCCTTTTTAAGGATGTCTCTGTTGTCCCAAACATCGATTATGACAACCTTTTTGCAGTCATCCACAAACTTTGCTAACTATAGTCATGTGTTTGACTGTATTTCTGAAAAGTATACACCAGACAGGAGGGGTCCCAGGACTGATCCACGGGGGACAGCAGTTGTTACCAGCTTAAAGTCCAACAGGGAGACCACAATTCTTACCTTGTGGGATCTATCTGTGCCTCAGTTGGCAATCCATCAGATGACATACGTGTTTATGCATAGGTTGTTGATTTTGGTGATACATGTGTGTGGGATGTTGGAAAAGGGCTTTTTAAGGTCTATGTAGGCCGTGTGGAGCTCATTTCATTGATGTATATCCTAGGTAACTTCCTTGCAAACTGTCTAGCAGGTTTAGGGACCATGATCTGCCCCTGACTAAACCAAAATGGGTAGAGTTGGGTGTTTGTAGGCTCCCAATAGTTCTCTTTCTGAGTTCCATAATGATGGACTACATGGCCTTGCAGATCAGGCTTATTAGGCTTATAAGACAATAGTTCACATGGTCTGTTGTGCACCAACACCTGTGGAGTGTGCCAAATGTTGCTGTAACCCATTCAACAGTTTCATATTCTGTACAGAGGGTGAGTCTCAACAGACTGTTCAGGTGCAGGGTCTGTTTGTTTTGGAGTTCACATATGACACAGCCAGGGACACCATGGCATCCCATAGACACCATGTTTTTAGGTTTGGATAGAGCTGTTTAACCATTGTATATGTGATTTCTGGCTTTTCACAATCTCCAGGTATGGTAATGGACCCTTTTGTCAGTGAGAGGGAGGTAAATATGTATGAACCTGTCTGACAAGATGTTGGCAATGTCAGTCATGTACATGTATCATTTACACTTTGCACTGACTCAGAACATATATGAGTTTACATTGATATTTATGACATAGCTAAAGAAAGCTTCATGGTTCTCTATGGACTCTTTGGCAATATATTTGCCAGGACATGGCTTGGATAATGTTAGGAGTGCTCATTGTTTCCTGATGATACTGATCTGAGATTTATTGATCTTCTTTGGATTTTCACTTTCTTTGAACAACTAAGTACTTATATTACATAGTTTGATTATGACAGGGATCCAATATATTATATGGGTCTGTTTTCATATCACTGCGTGCACAGGGCAGGATTGGTGAATAGTGACATGTGTCTGGAGTAAGAATTGCAACTGCCAGATATGTGTGGCCCACTGCTGTACTCAGACATGGCCTGAGTATGTGAGCATGCCCAGTATGACCTTTCAGTATGTTGTTGACTGACATTTGCTAAATTTGTTTAAGTGTGTGAGCATGCCCACTATGGGCATGTATATACTATATATGTGTGTGAAAATTCAAGTTGGTTTTTACTTCAGGGCTCACCTTTGTGTTGTACATTGACAGGAAGCACGCTGTGCCTGCAGGGCTTCCATGAGTCAATTTGCATAGACTTATCAACATTTCTACATACAGGGGGGACAGCTATTATTTGTATATTTCGACCCGGGGGAGCACACCTGCATGTTACTGTGGGTGTACATAGGATGAGGGGTACACCTGACACTTATACACATTTTCTAGGTCTGCACTGCTACATCAGGTACTCCATTGCAGTTTGTACTGTTGCCTATCATACTGGCTTGAGGCATACCACTGTACTACAGACCGTAGCTTCCAATTATATGCATATTGGTTTGTGACTTCATAGCCTACCCAACCCACATCACACTGCCTGGCCTGCTATCTGTCTGCATAGGCCTGGGGGAAGGTTACTCATATGCCTCTTCAGAGGGCATGATACAGCATTTGTTTGTGTTTGCGTTTGTCTACAATTGTCCTGCTGGCTATGACTGTTAGGTATGTGACCCCCCCCCCCAACTTTTTATGTGTGAGTGACTTAAGTTGTGTCTGTGCCAGTGAAATGCTGTCATGGCTTAGTGGTTCAGTACTGTGACTATAGTGCACAGTATCCTGAGTTCGAGCCCTGTCACTGCTTGTTATTTTCCTGCTGGGCAGATCTGAATGGTTAAGGAACAGTAAAGCAGGTATGAGCGTGTTTACCCGACTTTGCTCAACGTTGCCCAACGTGGCTCGATGTTGCCCGACATTGCCCGACATTGCACTGGTTACCACGGTGTACAGCTATGTGCAATTGGATTTAAATATGCTCAATACTGGTAAAATGTGCTTAGCAGTGCTTTATGTTGCTTAGAATAGGGCACTCATGCCTCAGGTGGTGATGCAGGGCTGCCTATTTCAGATGCACATAGTACACTTCCTATACATGTTTGAAAACAGGTAGTGTCAAGTTAGGCATCCCTTTTACTGTATGTGCGAGTCAGAGAGGGGTGTCATTTCCAGGGTTCCTACTGAGTCAGTGTGTATGTGCTATGCTTTGCCTCTTTGCCAAGGCCAGGGTATACTGGGCACACCTCCTTCTGCCTACTGGGGCAGACTCAGGTTGTTCCTCCTCCAAGTCACGCTGTGCCTGTGCAGGCCTTGGCAATGGTGGGGGGCTGTTTGGCATTGCCCCATGCTGTTCCTGCTGCTGCTGTTACTGCAGGATCATATTGTGTAGCATGGCACATACAATAACAATTTGGGTACATGTAGTTGGTGAGTACTGCAAGGCTCCACCAGATGTGTCCAGGTACTGGAACTGTGACTTGGGCATCCCAAACACATGCTCAGTTATGTTTCTTGTTTGTGCATGTGCCTCATTATGGAGTTCTTGTTCAGGTGTGTGTGCATTTCTGAAGGGTATCATCAGCCATGGCTCTAGTGCATATCCAGCATCCGCAACTAGGTGACCATCAGGGATGTCCCCATTGGCAAATCTCTGGTACAACTGTGTCAGATGCCAGATGTGGGAATCATGACAGCTTCCAGGGCAGCCAGCACACACATTCATTATTATGCCCTGGACATCGCACATGACCTGTCAGTTGATGGAGGGTAAGCCCTTTCGGTTGATGTAGACCCTACCCCGCTCACCGGGTGGTGCTTTGATACGTATGTGCGTGCAGTCTATTGCACCCACTACCTCAGGGTATTCTACTATTTGGTGGAAAAGACGCATATTGCTGGCCAATGCCTCATGGGAATTGGGGAAATATACATGGTCACTGACATGTGCTGACATGGCATCCAGGAACTGGTGGAGTACCCTGGATGCTGATGCCTGAGAAATCCCCATCATATCACCAGTTGGTCTTTGGAAGGTACCTGTACCTAGTATTCTTAGGCCAACACATACCTTGGTATCCACTGGGATGGATTCCCCTCTGTTGGTTCTGTGTGTGAAGCGTGGCCGGCACAGCTCAACAATTTGCTGTAGGAGGTCTCTGTCCACCCTATAGTGCTCCACTATCTCTAGCTCATGTAGTCCCTGGTAGGTTACCCTGGGTCTGTACACGCTTCTCCATCTCCTCACTGCGGGTTGCTCAGCAGCATTCACAACATCATCACCCTCAGCACCTTGCACATTTCGGCTTATGATAGCAAGAACAGCCCCTAACATTTTGTCTGACGTAAGCTTTTTAAGCTTTCCCTCTTTGTATACTGCAGTGTTGCAGAGTTCTTGGGAAAAAACAGGGGGGGGGGATGCTGTTTGCAGAGTTTAAAGTGCTGGGCTGGGCTGGGCTAGTCTGCTGCCTGTGTATTTGGCTGATTCTGATATATTTCACCTGGAGCTCTGCTAGTTCTCATTGGTTAACTTCCTACTACTTATTTTCCTTCCTTTTGCCTTTCTGTTTTTGCCCGGGGGGAAGCGTCGTGCAAACAAGCGCAAATGTGCACACACCCTGTGTGCATGTTTGCAAGGAGTTTCTTATCTTTTAACATTGTGCACCTTTGGTTTGAGGTTTTCAAATAGGACAAATGTAGGCAGGTCTCTTGCAATCCTGAGCAACTCAAAGCAAACATAAGCCACTATACTCCAATTAACTTACACCCTGTCTGACACACCCCCTCATGATGTTACCTATATTCTGCTCTACTACTCACCTTCTCCAACTCTTACCCTCTTGGGACATGGCTCACATGCTGGGGAAAATTGGGATTCACTATCCTTATCCTCATTTGCATAGGATTGCCTACTAATGCATGGTTACATCTCTCACACTGATCCCCCCCCCCCCTTAGCAACCACTACTCAGTGGCCATGTTGTCTTCAACCTGCTATTCACCTACATGGCAGAATAAGCTTTTTAGTGAAAATGCCTATTTTTGGCTTTTTTTTAATTATTTTCTTGTTTTTATAAGCGCCGCATATTTGCACAGTGCTGTGCTATGCTTAAACATTGGAGATCAGGGGGAAAAAAAAGTTAATTTTTTTATATTTTTAAACATTTAGAAATGCCAATGGCCTTATATTTGGCCATTGGCATGTTTCCTGAACTATATGCATCCTTTATTTGGAGCTGTCATAGCTCCGTTTAGCTATTTGCAGAAATGTATTCTGTTACCAACGGAGTACATTTCTGCAGCTAACACTAATCTTCCACGGACAGGTTAGTGTTTCCTGGATCGCAAATTTACCTCATTTGCATGGCTTTCACCAACAGATGAGGTAATTTGCATACCATGATGCTGTCCGTGCAAGAGTAACTTTAGCAGCTCTCGTGCACATCCCTGCCAGCTGTACCTGGATCGCACGGCAGACATATTGTCGGTGTGAGCTCCTACACTCTTCTTGCACTCCGTGCAAGCTTTCATAAATCCAGCCCAATATCTTTGTTAAGAAGCATCATTGAAGACATATCTGTAACAACAGCATATTTTTAACAGTTTTGTTAGGAGACATGAATTATGAAATCTCCATAATATCTACATCATATACTAGATACAGATAGTGTTAGAATCCGTAAATAGTTACACCACAGACTGCAAGGAATTACCAACTTAGAATTACATATGATCTGTAAATCAGCCTTCATATACAGTTAACATTTGAAATGGAAGTCTGTCTATACAGCTGCATATGGGACTGAAATAAACTATTTAACAGAACAGCATCTGTGTACATAATATTCACGATAGCATCACTCCAGTAACTTATAACTACTTCTGTTAAAGATAACCTTTTGAGTAAAAATTAACTTAAACATACCTTTTGAAATGGCTAACTTTTAAGAGATTTACTAATCACCAAACAGGAATACTACCAATTGCCAATGTACCTCTCACTCTGAATCACCAAATCATAGCACATCTTGTGTATACCCACCTGTAAGTGCCATTTGTGCCATACATAAAAAATACAGTTAACTAAAATTCAAGTTTTTGGAATCCCATTCATGCACACCCATGTAAATTGTTTTCATGTGCCAAAACATGCAAAAACACCAAAGAGGTATCAATAAAAAGTGCCATGTGGGGCACATGCCCATTATCGTCCAATGATCTGATAGCATGATATCAGTGCTACTTTCAAATATTGATTTTGATACACTTACTGATTAGATCATTGCTAACTGTGAACTGAGTGGTACCTCAGTGAACAATTTTCTGCGTTTGCATTTTCTAGATTTCTACATGAGGATTATGATGGCTACTTAGGCTGAGATGTGTCCATGCACCCAACTGGACCAATGAGGAGATGACCTAGATGTTGACTGTGTATACCAGATTGGAGCAGAGGATGACAGATCCAGGAACTTCACCATGATGGATGTATGGAACCGGATTATGAGGGGGCATCGCTGGAGGAGGGGGGATCTATCACACTGGAGTACAGGTTTAAAACGGCTATGATGAAATGCATTGGAGGGATGCAGAGAAGCTTTGAAGGAGGTTTGCCGAGAAGCAAAGGCAGCCAATAGGTCCCTATAGTAAGAGTCAATATTCTATGCGTATTTGAGCATTACTACAGATTTTACAGATATTTCTCTGTCCCATGTATTTCAGATAGATGTTTTTATAACCATGTGTCAGCTGTTGTGAATAATACCCCATGGGGATAATTCAGTGGACTTGGTAAATACTGTCCTAATAACTATGAGTTTGATTCCCATGTTGTCACCTTATTTAATAATGTGTGTAATTTCCATAATGATGTCCTTTGTAGAAGCTCATATACTTTACAACATCTAACTACAGATTTCATGTAGCCACTCTCCTCATTCATAGATGAATATTAGGCCAACTGCTTTAAAGTGTAATTTTAAGCTTAACCAATAAACAATGGCCAGAGTCAAATATTATGTTTTTATAGCACATAGGCCGTGGATGTCTGCACACATCATAGTTTTCCATTATAGCCCCATAGCATCACCCACTGCACCGTCATACATTGGAGAAAAAACACATATATAACTTCATTACATCGTTCCTCCTAAAAAATTACAGACCCATTTATTTAATTTAAAAAGCAATGCCTGTCTGACTACTTACACATATGTTTTCAGTTGTGTTTTGATAGCTGTTATTTCTTTGCAATAAACAGTCCAATAATTGTTTGCATTTTCTGTATTCATCCATTCTCCACAGAACTTCTAATAAACATCTGCAGTACCTGTTCTACTAAAACCCTTGCTGAATGTTAGTTAGACATATAAAGCAACTGGCTGGCATGTCTAAATTTTGGTGTGCTCTGGGTTCCAGTCTACATAGGTGAAAAGTATATGTACCTATTACCTTGGTTAAATTCTCCCATAGCATTTTTGGAAGAACCATATTCCAATACTTTATATTAATGTTTATGTTGTGGATGGTAATGACTCACTGAGATAGTCTTCAAATTTCTACGAATATGGCCATTATCCATCATTCTATGATAATATAAGCTTTTAAACAACAGGGTTTGTAGAGCAGTATCTTTTTTGTTTAAAAGTTGCATACTCTGAGTGGTAGCTCAGATTTTTAGGAAACAAGCCGTCTTGTCTACAGTTTGGTGCACTGTGTGCACAAATACAGGGAGGGGGACACTTGTACCTGAAACTGTCATCTTACTTTAATATACACATGGTATTTATTTTTAGTGACATATTACACCTATTGATATTAACATATATTTTGATCATAGTTGCAATCAACTAGGTTATTCATCAAATTCCTAATAACATATCCGTAATCTGTTAACTTCAATTATTTAACGGGTGGAGGGGCAGTAAATCTTGCAAAATCCTGTTACATGTCTGAGAAATTTTTTGGGTTAATATTGTATAGTTTGTAAAAGTGCAATGAAGGTCTGTTTTCTCTTGAAATATTAAAGTCAACTGTAGAACAACATCATCCTCAAATTTTGAGGGATTGGGATGGGCAGACTAACAGCTAAAATGCAGAACAGGGAAGATGTATGTATTTTCCTATTGATTTGTACTTTTGCAAGGAATGTCATGGTCCTCACACATACCTTACTGTGTCCATTATGTACAGCAACATGTATGGTTCTGTTCACAAGAGCTGTATACTACATGACACTGTCACACTGCCTGAGGAATGGATGCTGTCCCAATGTTTCTGAACACTTTTTTCCAACTGTTTAGCTACATGAGCAATGCATGTTTGTTCTTTGCAATGCTAAGCCAAGATCGTTATTAGTAGACCATCCCCCAGCCAGATGATTTCATAATATAAACCCCGGGATTCCGCAAGCAGCCATGCAGAAATAAGTTATTCCTGCATGGCAGGGACCATTCCTGTTCAACACGGCATCGCTCCATGCATATTTATGAAGGTGCGCTGCCATGCTCTAAAACAGACATGGTTCCATGTATGAGCACAGGGGGTGTGTCTGAGAGCAATGCTCTCACAATACACATGCCCCCTGCACTGCAGAATTGCCTTTCAGCAATTAAAAAAGAGCAAGAAGGCTCGTAACACCCCCAACCCATCAATAAAACAAAAATCTGTGGTCAAAGACATAAGGGACAATCGTCCCTACCAAGCATACCTCTCAACTGTACAGATTTTTGCAGAATGTCTAGATTTTTGCCTCATATTTCTGGTGTACTCCCCCTAAAATGTATACCTTTCTGGCAAATAGTTGAGGATTGAAGTCATTAAATAATGACAAAATATTTGAGTTTAAGACTCCACACATCCTTCAGAAAATTCACGCTAATGTAAAACATATTATTCCATCAACTTTTTAAGTTTGTAAGAGCAATAATTAAATCTGTCCCTATTTGTCGCCCCATAATTTTAGGCTTTGTCCAGATATTTTGCTCTAAGAGGTTGAGAGGTATGCTACCAAGCCAAAAGTTATTAGGATAACACAGGCAGCATAAGCACATAGCGCACCCCTCCCAGCCCATCAGATTAAGGAATGTGGACAAAGTCCAAAGTCAAAAGGGGCAATTGTCCCACAAAACAGAAAGTTGATAAAATAACAGTTTAGCATATTAGCAGGGATATTCTGAAGGGTATAGATAAAATAACACAACACAACACAACTTTTTTTTTAATAAATGTGATAAAGTTTAAGTGTAGCTGCACGGGCGTGCCTGTTGCTTAACTATGCTTAGTCCAGCTTAAACAGCACAAGAAGTTAAATAGTAAGAGACATCAAACATAAACAGTATTGAAATAGTGTGGTGATTAGAGAGTACGCTTTGGGAGCAGCCATTCTTGGTTCGATCTGCACTGCAACCAATTTACATGTGAAAGCAGTACATAAACATTTTTTTTTTAGTATTACCTACTAAATAACATATATTTGTTAAGCAGAGTACTGCATTAGGTCCAGATGTAAGGTGTCAGTTTAATAAAGTTGTGAAATCCCCATATAAACACAAGTGCCCATACACTATAGTCACCCATGAATAAATGTAATGAAAGCACATTGGGGGATGTCAGGGACAGTAAACAAATTTATAATATGCAATGGATGATGAATCAATGCCATACAGCAGATAGTCTATAAAATGAAAAATAAGCAATGCTAAGCATTGTACACCTCTACTTACCAGGTGTAAGCATTGTGTAACTATGACTGCTAAGCAATGAGCAGCCCAGCTAAGCAGATTTGTCCATTGGTAAGCAGTGCTAAACCTGTACCTTTAAGCAATGCCAACCTTAGCTAAGCAGGTTTGCCAATAGCTTAGCTTAGTTTAGCATATTCAAAACTGTCCAATCATGGTAAAGGGTGGGAAAGTGTCCATATTTAAACCCCACAGATGGGAAAACAGCTCATAATTGGTTGCAGCTTCCCATTGTAGGCAGGATGGCAGGAGTTGGAGAGTGATTGCGCTTCCGGGAGCAGCGCTGGGTCATACAGGAGTCCAAGATCATGGTAGGACTCCTGGTAAAAAACCATGATGAGAGACTGCTGCAGGGTCAGTATCAGGGCTCACAATATAAAGCGGAAGCCCGGGACTGTCTCACATGTGATCTCACCAGTGCCACTGGTATACCTCGGACTGGTGAGCAGGTCAGGCACTGCTATGCTGACTTGAAGCGGAGAAAGAGGGAGCTCTTGGATAAGTGGGTCCAAGAAGCAAGGCAGAGGGATGGTGTCCCAGCAGTGTGTAAGTAGTCATACCATTACTGTTTACTAAAGTCCAGTGTGTGTATGTGATTGATAGTTCTGCCTAAATATGTCTCTATTTCCCTTACAGCTGTAGCGGGCTGTGAATAAGGAAGCCCATACTAGTAGGTTGCAAAGGCTACATCGCAAGTCTGGTGAGTAACAATCCTGCTTGTAGTAGTCATACCAAATAAAGATAAAGTAGTAGAAAGTCATCTGGCAGTATAAAAAACTGTTGTATGGGTTGTACTAAATAAACCAGACAATATGACAGCAATAGTCTCGTATAGGTCATATTTAAATAAAACTGTAACTGTCTGTCAATAAAGCTCTAAATCCTGGACTGGTTGTGTTTACTCTGATATTGTATGCTATTTACTGTTGCATTCTCTGAATAGTAAAGTTGTATTAACCACTATTACCCACACTGTGCTACATAAAAAAAATGTCTAGGAATGTCTGTATAAGACTGTTGTAAGTACAAGTTCAGATTGTACAACCAAGAGAGACTTAGATAGAAAACACTGAAGAAACAGACAGCAATATGCAAATAGCACACTCTAATGTGACTTAAATTGTTGTATTTTCAGCAGACACAGCCATGGTTCGAATCTTTGGAGTTGTAGTAAGCTGTATGCATAATCATACCTCTCAACTGTACAGATTTTTCAGAATGTCCAGATAACTGGCCCATATTTTCTGCCTGTTCCTCTGTCCCCCTGGCAAATCAGTGGGATGATCTCAGAATTGTAGTCACAAAATAATTACATACATGTGATTGTCAGAGCTCAAAACCTTCAGAAAATGTATATTAAAACAAATCCTATCACTCTAACAACTCTCCATCTTTATGAAATCAATATTCAAAACATCTCCCTATTTATACCCCCATGTTGTCAAGTTTAGTCCAGAGTGTGTGCATTAAGAGATTGAAAGATATGTGCATATTAACTGGAATCTGGAATATGTGTAGAAACAGTCAGATAGTGTTAACAAACATTCCCTCCGCATGTCTGTTAGATAAGAAAACTGTGCCTGCCAAAAAAGATTTAAATCTTGGACTGGTAGTGTTTACTCTGGTATAGTATGGCCTGACATGTAGCATTCAGTAAGATCTGATATCAGAATAGTACTGTTGTGTCAACCACTGCTTCTCACACTGTGCTACATAAAAATATGTGTAGGAATATCTGTATAAGACTGTTGTAGTTACAAGGTCAGATTGTACAACCAAGAGAGACTTAGAAAGTAAACGCTGAACAGATAGACAGCAATATCCAAATAGCACACTCTACTGTGACTTAAATTGTTATATTTTAGCAGACACAGCCATGGTTCAAATCCTGGGAGTGGTAGTAAGCTGTATGCATAATCATACCTCTCAACTGTACAGATTTTTTTAGAATGTCCAGATAATTGGCTCATATTTTCTGCCTGTTTCTCTGACTCCATGGCAAATCAATGAGATGATCTCAGAAGTGTATTCATGAAATAATGACATGCATTTGATTTTCAGACCTCAAAACCTTCAGAAAATGTATATTAAAACAAACCTTGTCACTCATGCAACTCTACAAGTTTATGACATCAGTATTCAAAACATATCCCTATTTGTACACCATGTTGTCAAGCCTTGTCTAGAGTGTGTGCATTAAGAGACTGAGAGGTATGCGCATAATATTAACTTTAAATCTAGGAATATGTGTAGAAACAGTCAGGTAGTGTTAACAAACATTCCCTCCACAGGTCTGCCAAGTAAGAGATGTAAGAATTTAGCTATAAGACAGTTGAAGTATACACTGTGTACAAACATAACACTGCTCAAACCAAGGCCATAGGGTATTGTAATAATACCTGTACTTTAATGATTAGACTAATGATCTTTAAAGTTGTGAGTACTAGACGGATATATAAGTTGTTAATTGACATCCCCCCCACCACCATATCTGCAACAATAATCTAAATACACAAATCAATGGGTATGTTTATACCAAACCTACTGTTGGGACATATGTCCTATTGTTCAATAAATTTTGAAATGTGTTTCTATTAAAGTTCCATGTTGAAATATTATCATTGGTGGCCTGTTGCTATCAATGTAACCTGCATGCCATTGTAATGGCCACTGTGGTTCCATATATGCATGTGTTCTGTTTGCTATGCAACTGTTCCAAATCTGGTATTTTGGGTTAATGGGAATATCTATGCATGCTGTTATAACTAAGCCTGGATTGTGCTGACTATTACTAACCCACACATGTTTTAAAACTGCAACACCATAGCATGCATGGGAAGGCCGGTCCTGGTGGACCCACCTTGCCCACCTCATCTGGCCATGACACTGGGCCCCAGCAAACCTGGGACCCACCCCGGGACCTCCTCGTCCACTGGTCCTGCACCATCTTCGGGTGGACCCGCCTCAGGGGATGGGGCTCACCCCCCCCCGAGAGAGCGGGCGCGGACAGGATATTGTCACCCGAAACCAGGTCCGGGGATTTTTGCATAGTGAGTTTCAAAGGGAGTTTGAAGATCTACTACACCAGCTTGAGGGCTGTGTGGTGCATTTAGAGGGTCAGCCTGCCCCTCCTGCTCAGCCCCTAGCACAGCCACCATTGGGGCCATGAAGGTGCAGTGGTGACTGTCCATGGGTGGGGACCTCAGTCCCACTGTTTCCATTTGGGGGCTCATGGGCTTCCAATTTCCAAATGCCCCTCACCATCCAAGGTGTTTACCCCCGCATGTGTCATATACTGCCCCTGTATGCTGTCTTGTCTGTCTAACTACCCAACCTACCTCCCCAAATTTACCTACTATCCTTCCCTAACATCCCACTCTCACTTAAAAAAAAAGGCAATTCATTCCCCCCCAAAACATTTTGTCCCAAACATAGCTGTCCATTTTGCACACATTTCCACTGGACACATGTAATCTGGTCTAACTGGCTTCACAACACATTATTGTTGTCCTCACCCCTCTCACAAGGGTTTCAGTGTCCAAATCTACCTCCAAATCTAGTACATATGCACAGCTGTTGCTGTAGAAGAAAGGTACAGCCTTCCCTACACCTGTCCTGCAAGCCCTAGCTACTTTCCCTATAGTTTTTCCCTCTGCATTCCCCCTTTTTCACCACTTTCCTATCACCCTTTTTTTTCTTTTCTTTTAAAGAAATTAGTACAGGGGTAAGCGGGTAAGCACTTTTAAGCAGTAGTAAGTGGGTATAAGCCTGTTTGCATGGTGGCAAGCAATGGCTACACAGATTAAGCACTGTCAGGCTGTCTATAAGCACATTTAACCAGAAGTTAGCATTGCTTACCATTGTGCAAACCCGCACAAACCTGCTTACAACTGCTCAAAAGTGCCTTAATCACTCTGTATCCAACAGCACCTGTTCTGCCCAGCAACAAAATAATCAGCCCTTGCAAGGCTCGAACCCAGGACCCTGCACACCATAGCCACAGGGATTTACCATGAAGCCATTTGAGCTATATACAAATGTGATGTTTTCTCAAGTATATAATGCAGCACAGTCATCTAACAGTAGGGAAAATGTATTTATATATGTAGATGTATGCATGTATGTATGTATATATATATATATATATATGTCGACACACATGTATATGTATATATATATATATATATATATATATATATATATATATATATATATATATATATATATATATACAGTGCATTCGCACATTGGATCCACACTCTGAATCTCTCATTGCAAATCATCTGACCAAAGGCACTGTTATTAGGCGTGAAAGGGCCCAAAATAGGGACCTCTTGTAATTATTGCCATTATCCCTTCCTCCACAGCTGAACTGATCTGCCTTGCAACACAATAACCAGCACTTGCAAGTCTTAACCCTGTACAACATAGCAACAAAGGTTAACAGTAAGACATCTCAGCTGTAAGATGTCAGCATAATTTCCCTATCATATCATGCAGAACAGTCAGACTACCATAGGGAATGTGCAATGTGGAAGCACTAAACTTTCCAATAATATGTATACATATACATATACACACACACACACACACACACACACACACACACACACACACACACACACACATATATATATATATATATATATATATATATATATATATATATATATATATACACACACACATACATACACACACATACACATATAAATATATAACTACTTATAGATATGCATAAAAAAATTATAGAGAGGGTGCACAGCATATCAAACAGCCATTATTCTTACAGATGTCACCTTTTAAAATGGCCAGTGTCTACTTCTTTCCTACAAATGAGAAGTATTGCATGAAACATATACCCACACCCAATGCAAACAACATGACACCACACACAAGTTTGCATACATAGAAATGTTTATTTGTGCACTATTTCAGTTGTTTATATCATTTTTTATAGCAGTTAGGTGTTTGAAATACAGAACTGATTAATGCAACTCTCAAGCAAAACATATGATACAGTAATCTACAAAACATAACATACTTTGCTGTCCAGGCTAAGGCCTTCAAGTAGTACAACAGTAAAAAAAAAAAAACGCTTGACTTGAAGATAAGAACCAATCAACTCTTAATTAAAGATGGAGTTCAGCAGCCTCCAATTACACTCTGTAGTCAACCTCTAGGGGGAAAAGTATTAGTTGTCACAATGTAAATGTATCTGTTACATAACAATGCTTAACTAAAAATGTCACTATCACACTGACAAACAGAACTGTGCGTAAGACAATAAGCTCTAGCCCACCACTGTTCCCATGGTAAAGCATATGAAAATGTACAGCCATATACATTAATGTTTCTTACTACAGATATCCCTCACATGTTGTAACAGCCTAGGTTAAAAACATTTAATACCCTTGCCCCATAAAATGTCTTACAAGGCCATATAACAGTGTTCTCCATACACTGACCTCTGGTCTGTACAAGGTCACACACGGTTTGTCCAGCTGTAGCCCTCATATATATGGACCCTATCCCACAATTTGTGTGGGAGTCCACAACATCACTGGAATGATAGCAGGAATACATGTACTAAATAATGATAGGCCATTACTTAACAACCCCTTAATGCATGACATCTTGGCAGGGCCTGGTATATAGGTGGAGGACAAAGGCTGAAACACAGGACCATATCTGAAATATTGCTGCTATACACCGTGAAAGTTGCTGGTCTTACGTGATTGGTTGCAACATACCCTTACTCAGGAATATGAAGTCAGAAACACAAATGGATGTTGCTATGTACTGATAGCAATCAACGGAGAGAATGCCACTGATATGTCAGAGAGAAGACCTGTGGGGTGAACAGACAAAACATAACAGCCAATCCTCTGGCCATCATGTGGATAGGCCCACAGTTGAGAGCTATGTAAACAGTCTGCATTCCTTGCAAAACTAGCATGTACACACAAACCCTGTAAAACCAGCAGTATTCAATGCATATAACAGCAATACTCACACCCTGTCACTAGGCCTGGAACCTTATACAAACATGTAGTTGGCCTGTGTCTGCAAGTCCTGTTGTAAGAGGTATTGCTAACTGCTGTCTATAACACTGCTGCCCACACACAGGAAGGATGTCTTCCATACAGGAAAAGTAAAGGTACAATGCCCACATGATGTAGTCATTTATAGTAGTGGATTGCTATGACATTGGCTATTGGGAGTACTCCACAGCTGGCTGCATGCAATTAGCAAGTGGGGAACACTAACTGGTGCAGAGGCCATCACCTGATCATGAGCATCACCTACAAAACCCATGCTATAACCTATTCAAACCAGGTCAAGTGGATGAGGAGGTCACGAGGTATGTCCCAGATGAGCTGTAGCCTGGTGCCATGACCAGATGAGGTGGGAGAAGTGGTTCTGCTGGGAACAGCCTTCCTAAACATGCTATTCTATTGTAGTTATAGAACATATGTGGATAGTAATAGTCAACACAATCCAGGATTAAGTATAACAGCATGCATAGATATTCCCATTAACCCAAAACACCAGATTTGGAACAGTTGCATAGCAAACAGAACACATGCATATAGGGAAAAACAGTGGCCATTACAATGGCATGTAGGTTACATTGTTAGCAATAGGCCACTAATGATAGTGTTTCAACATGAAACATGAATAGAACACATTTCAATATTTGTTGCACAGTAGGATATATGTCCCAACAGTAGGTTTGGTGTAAACATACCCATTGATTTTTGTGTTCAGATTATTGTTGCAGCTATGGTGGGGGGAGAGAGAGATGTCAATTAACAACTATTGTATCCTTGCAAAATGTGGTCCTCAGACCTTTTTTCCTGTTTATGTCTTCCAGCTACCATGTCCCAGGAGCATCTCCCTACTTATACGCCACAGGAGAATGAAATAATAATCAACTACCTTGTGCATCACCACAGAACCCTTTTTGGGTGTATGGCCCATGATCTGCAGGAGAGGACTGCCCTGTGGAATGAGCTCATCCACAGGGTAAATGATGTCGGACTGCATAACCGTAGTTATGAACAGATGCAACATCGTTGCACTGATCTCATCCACCACACCCATCAGCGTGCTGCTGCAGATAGGAGGGACCAGCTAGCCATAGGTGGGGTTCATGCCATCCAGGCCCCACTGACACATGTTGAGGAGCCCCTCGCCAACCTAGGGGCACCCGGCAGCCAGTCAAAACAGGAACCTGATGATAGCATTATGGTTATGGGTGCTACCCACACAATGGACAAGGAGCATGCAGATAAGGCCCCAGGGCAAATTAGTAGACCACTGTTGCTTATCCATCTTCATATGTAAGGTATCTTCATGCATATATCAGATAACATAGTATGTTGCTGCAGTGTAGTAATGAACAGATGTGCATAATCTCTAGTATTGTGGGTTTGTACTGTTGTACTGAAATTCAGCTCACACCCTGTACCAATGCCACAGGTGTGGCTACTGACATTGCATCTCTCACACAACTATATAGGTCCCTCTGGTATACCTCTGGGGCAGCAGCCTATAGCTGGTGAGTATGGAGTTTTTTTGTTCAGGTTTGCCAATACTCCGGCCATGTTATGGCTATGGTATTTGCCATGCACACATTTAACACAACTACCCATAATGCATACTGTAACTGTACATGTTGACTTATTGTTGCTGTTAACTGCACTGCATCACAGTGTTCACCATTGTGGTATATCTGAAGGGTATGTAAGAATCCTGCAGTATACCTAACAACCTGTCAGTGCAAGATGTGTGAACAGAGATGAACATAATGGTGGGACAAATGGCCTACAGCAGGGGCATGTCTGAAACATTACCCTTATACAGTGCCTGTATAAACCACTATTACAATGACAACTGTTACAGATCTACACAACGGCATATCACAATACCACATTCCACACCTTTTACAACCTGTAATGTGATCCTAACATGACCAATGAATGTGTAATATCGAAGCCTATGTTAGGACAACAAATATGGAAAATACGTACCTTAACAAACACTGGAAGCATATGTTTGCACACACTCCAAATAACATATTGTGGAAGCAGCTTTTGAGATACTGACAGCATTCACTCTTCTTGAGTATGCACCTTCCATTAAGTACAGGGCCTCAATGTCACACCAAGTAATGGTCTGCTGTCCAAGAAGTATGTCCATGACATTTGCCCACTCATCTGCAACAGAGGCAGCCATGGCTTGCGCACATCTTACAAACCATGGAATGGATCCCATATCCAAAAGGTAGCACTCAGGAGTGGGAGACATAGCTTTACCTCACCATTGCATATACCATGGCAAACGGTGCAGACAGTCATGCATGCGACTATGAAGTATGGAACAACATTAATTTAGAAAATAAACAGATGCCCATCCAAGACAGATGATAGCACATGTTGCAAACTGGTCATGGAGGCTGCCTAGAAACATGCAGCAACAATAAGGGACTTGCAGGAATGTCTATAAAGTACTGCCTGTGCAGTACCTGTGTTGACAGTTGCCTGGACTCTGCATAAGTGTTGCTTATAGGTTAGGGTAATCAGATGAAAGAGTTGTCCCACAGGAGACATCATCCAGGGCTCTCTACAGGAAGCATATGCATAACATCAAGTCTCCCAAAGGCATGTGTTGCAATGTGTACTTGTGTACCAAGACCAAGGCTGAAACCTACAGACAGTATTAACAAAGATACATGTTGTGCACAAGCAACACCTCACTCCACCTCAGGCCCACCATCCCCATCTGTACCTTGCTGGTGCCAGTGTACACCTTTAGGTTTGCTGTTCATTAGCAGGAACTAGACCAATAGACATGGTATTCTGAATTTGGAACACTGCAAAATGACACTCATGTGTGGCCCATAGTTGTCAAGTATCTTCAAAAAGGCTGAGGATGGGGAGGGGTGTCATTCTGAAATGCAACTGTGAACCGAAGCACACATCCAAAGCTCATTAAGAATGGCTGTATCTGAACACAGTCAAGGTCATGAATTTTGCTGGACATAACCCTGACTCCACAGCAATAGTGAAGGCACTGTGTGACCTCCAAGGGCTGTGCACATGAGCTGACCTTGCAATCCGGCAGAGTTGGGAGACATTTATAGGACGGAGTGACCAAATAATGGCAAGTGAAGATAGGCAATGCTAGTATACCCCTTCCAGGAATAGTGACTTCTGTAGTACACTTAACAGGTGCTGCAGGAAATCATTGTGTTAAGGGTGTGCACACTTATGCAACCCATGTATTGTATGCATCTCAGTCAGCATCTGCACAACTAACATATTTGTTTAATACTGCATTTGATTGCACAGGTTATATGTCACATATCAGGTGTGTGTAATACTAACATATGCAGTATTGTGGCCCCATTGCATATCAGGGAAGAGGCTGGCATGTCAGTAAGGGTGTGTACACTCCTCATAGCCACAGTAAGCTTTGAAGGTTGTCAGTGTAATTGGATTGTATTGTTCATACATGCACTGCTGATGATGAGATCTGCAAATCAGAGGTCAGGCATTTATTATTGACATCTGTCGTCATATCATCCCACGTATGTATCAGACAAACACATAGGGGCTGTGAGCAACAGAGCAAACATAACTGCCACACATATACATATTCAGCAATGGTGTGCACACTTGTGAGGTATGGTGCACAGTACATGCCAGGGTGCTGAACAGGTGCACAGCAATACTGTGTACATAGGTGAAGTGTGTTTAAGGGGAAGGGGCACTACCTACTAACAAAAGTCATGCATCACAAAGATGTATAATGATGGCAACAAGGATTGAGTATAGCTGCAGTGCATGCTGTTGAGTGCCATATGTCATGCATGTTGATTGATGGGTAATGATGAGAGGTCTGTGTAATATCTTTGTGCCACCTCACCTGTAAGTGTGTGTGTGTGTGTGTGTGTGTGTGTGTGTGTGTGTGTGTGTGTGTGTGTGTGTGTGTGTGTGTGTGTGTGCGCGTGTGTGTGAGTAATCAATGACGTACAGGTCTTAAATTATGTTTTTTGTTTTCCTCTCACAGTTGGCAAGGTGGATCAGGGTCCCTCCTGTAGGCAAACCGATGTTAGTGTCCATACAGCCTCTGACAATGATGATAGGTATGGTGAGGTACAGGCAGGGTTGTCAGGGGCTGATGCTGTGCCATCGGTTGACATCCCACTTTTATCCACCCCATCCCCACACACAGTCACAATGCCTATACATACCCCATCACCAGTGACCATAGATGAGGGACAGTTGGCCAGTGGTAGCATAAGACAGGACAGTGTGGTGACCATGGCAAGTGTGTCTGTACACAGCAGCCATAGCCAGATGACCTGCGAGGTATCACACAGGCAGATGTACAGGGGTGCTCATAGGAGGGCTGCTGGTCATCATGAACCTGACAGGAGTGCCACAGCAGGTGTCACCAGACGCATGTTTTGGGCCATCATGGAGGTACAGGCATGTATGGAACATTATACCAGACAGAGTCTGAAGTTCCAGAGGACTACTCATTCTGCTGTACTTGACAACACCCATGATCTTGCAGGTGCCCACCGTTATTTTGCAGAGGTCCTGGATAGACAGTTGGGTGAGATGGTGGGAATCCTCAACCATGCAGTGTCTGTATTAGAGCATATGGTGGGAGTAGGGCGACAGCCACGTGGACGTAGGACAGCAACACCAACAGGTGGAGGTCTATGTGGACGTGCAACAAGTCACAGTTGCTCCCATACTGGCAGTACCAGTTCCAGCACTGCAGGGAAGGTGCTTTCCACACCACAACACAGCAGGCCATGTGCACATGGTCCTGGTCAGTCCCAACAGGGATCGAGATCCAGCAGATATTTGTCGTCATCAGGGTTGAGTACCATATCTGTCCTTGTACCTGGTAGTGCCTGTGGAACCCCTGGCAGGCACAGTTCTCATGTCAGTGGCCGGAGATGAACTTCACACTCTGCCATGTACAGTCTACAGCTGTCCAACAAACCCCTGTATAGGGCAACCATATGGCAGAAGTATTTGCATACATACATACACACAGACACACATCACCAACACAGCTTGGGCACCTCCATACCTACACACAGCACATCTGCACAGGCATATTGATAACAAACCCCCCCTAACCGACACACAAGATGTCAACCAAATGGCTCAGCCTAGGTGTCTGTCAAACCCACAACATACCCTGTGAATATGATGAAACCTTTGCCATATCCCTGTCATCCACACCATTGATGCAGGGACAGGCTAATATGGTTCTCATGCACAGGGTGAATGTACTAAGATTTTAGCAATGCAATGGTGTGTAACATGTTTTCAGCTGGAACGGTTAATGCTTACATGTCAGGATGTGTAGCTGTCCAGTCATGATGCATTATAGCTGTTATTAACACTGACTGAATGTGGTCTGCATAATGTATTCAGTTTGTGTTGTAGGTGTCTATGTGTCAGCAAGATGTTGGTCTGCTCTTGTTTCCTACAAGGGGTATGGCACTGTGGTGACACATTGACTGTGTCATATCCTGGGTACAGCTGAACACAAGTAACAGGCCTGTATAACAGTTACTGGATGTGCCACATAGATGATATGGCTGAGGGGTGTATACAGGTGAGTGCATGTTGGCTGTTGTCAGCAGCCCTTCTACAGTGGACAATAGAAAGTGTACTGGGTGGCACACACAAAGTGTTTGTGTATAACATACACACAGAGGCTTTGGTGTTGATGCAATACACAGAGAATACTGTACACATGGATGTACTTAAATTTGCAGTGAACCCATTTTAGCCTATGTAATTCCACCAAGACAGAATAGGCAAAACAGCACATCAGTAAATAATCATTCTGTTAGTTTAATGTCATTGATGATGGTACTGGCGGGGTACATATCCTCTTCCCCAATGTAGTGCAATCCTGGAGTTGGTAAACATAGGTATGCTTGTGTGGGTGGCACAGCCCTCCACTTTGGAGGGTGTGGGGTGGCGTGGAACAGCACATAGTGTGATTGACAACTACTTAACCTGTTAACATAAACTGTACAGTATTACAGCAGACTAAGCAGGGGGATACACACAACAATAATCCCAATGAGGGTGGCCGGCCCCACAACATCCACACCCAACTATATATACCAACCCCAGTATCGCTGTACAGCTGTACAGTGCATAAGGGCATTTACACATCTACTACTAGTTTTGATGTAATGAATTTCCACAAGATGATTCCTTTCAAATGTTAGGATTTATCAGTCAGTTCTCAGACAGATGACCTCCTGGGAGATGTATTTTCTGCAAACTGAAGTAGATCCCTTCACATACATGCACACTTACTTGGCAAAACTGAGAGTAGAACCGCTACCTAAGTACTTATTACTACTAATGTGTTTGGCCTTAATTACACACACCACACAGCTTTTAGGATGAAGTGTGTCCTGAGTTTCTTGTTAAATGAAGAACATCACCAGGCCTTATACAGTATGGTAAAGGGGGATGTATTGGGTGTTAATGAACAATATATAGTATGACATAATGTCATATACACATTGACAAACACATAGTCATAGTCACATCTGGGAGACCTGGGTTTATCAGTGCTAACTACCTTGTCAGTGAGTCCAATCTGTTTCCGATAATTTGCACAGAGCACATGCATCACTGGGCTGGACAGTTACCTGTATGGTTGATGGTGACAGTGGTCCTCATACAGTGGACCTTGGGACAGGTACTGGGGGTACCATGGTGTAAAGACAGTATACCCAGCACCCACACCCTACATTGGATATTTTACTCACTGAAATCCATGATAATACTCTGACATTCCCACAATCACACATTGACCAGAACTGAAATACAACCCCTTGCCTATCTCATCAGTGCTACTACAGGGATATGCATTTATTGCACATGTCACAGGGATAGGAAGGTGAAGGTTTGTTATGGCTCTCCTAATGTCAGCAACATCACTATCTCTTATAATGTATGGCAAGGTGTATTATATTTGGAGAATGTGGCTTCAGAATGCTGTATCCTACAAATATACACACACTTGCCAGGACTCAGAGAGTAACCCATGCCTATCAACCCATTTGTTCAACAGTGTAGTGCTTGTACTGCAAGCTCCAGGTAGCCCATAGGGTGAAGTGTATAACAAGGTACATTTAATGCCCATTACAGCAGCAGCCATTTTTAACTATGGCAATGGGGTGTGTAGTGGGTGAGAAGGCCCTCAGGGTATTATCAACTACAAGTTTACAAACACACAGGCACTGTTATTCTCAGTAATGCACACTGACACATTTATCAGTACTGTGGTCCATAGGTGCAGGTGTTCTTAGGTGTGTACCAGGATAATGTCCATGGAGAGATGAGAAAAGTAGGATGTTCATACAGTTGTATAATGCCACCTGGCATTTGCAAGAAGGCCATCTATCAACTGATGCCACTTGAGTGATTCCCCAGGGTGACAGTTAAATGCAACATGCAATCATCTGGTTGTCTCTTGCAGAGTGCCAGTGAGGTGCTCCAATTGACATGTATGCAACATATATTTCATAACATAGCTGGTGTCTGGGTTGGAAACTTGTGCCCAAGCATGTTCTGTTGACCGTGGTAGTCTAGTTAAGATATCAATGGCATGTGTTGCATACAGGGTGGGTTTTCCTAGCTGTGACATTCATAACACAGTTGGGCAGACATGTCAGTGTCAGTCAAGCATAGATTGCCTGTAAGTAGCCAAGATGGATACCTGACATCTGCACAGAGGACAGACAGAAATCAGCTAGCCAACAAGTTAATAATTAGGATGAAGGTTTTGACATATAGACGTCTGACACTGATAGGTATGCCATTACTACATGACAGCAGCTCTCAATGACATGTCCTATACACATAGTAGTCTACAGTTAATATCCACATATCAGATCAATATCCAGTAGGAGATACTTAATAACATAGAGCTCACACACTAAGAACATGATAGTCAGTACTCAGAGTCTAATGAATGATAACGCCATACAGTTTACAAATCCCCCGCCTTCCCAAGAACCATTAGACATTACTGTCTAAATTGCAAGAAATCCCAAACCAGGGCACAAATATAGAAGACAGGAACATGAAAACTGCCCCAAGAACCAGGCAATACAACCAGCTGTAAATAAAGGTAGTTTATTAGCAGTCACTGACTAAGCGCTTTCACCAACAACTGGCTTCTTCAGAGTCAGTGTGTAAAATCCATTGTGACCTTTTATACCAACAAAATGATAAAACAATTAGTTAATAGAATAATATAATACTATTCAATATCTATTATTAATTGTTATATGTGATGTATTTATTAGTAAGGTTAATATGGTAAATTTTGATGCAATGGTCAGATTTTTGTAATACAATATATATAGGTTTTTTGTTTTTTAGGATTTATTGTGTGTATGAGTTTAAAATGTTTTTGGAGGGAAATTTATGCATTTATCCATTATTCCATTATTCTATTAACCAATTGTTTTATCATTTTGTTGGTATAAAAGATCACAATGGATTTTACACACCGACTCTGAAGAAGCCAATTGTTGGTGAAAGCGCTTAGTCAGTGACTGCTAATAAACTACCTTTATTTACAGCTGGTTGTATTGCCTGGTTCTTGGGGCAGTTTTCGTGTTCCTGTCTTCTATTACTGTCTAAATGCCTGCAGTGGTATGCGGCAGTAAGCACGAGTAAGCAAGTGTAAGCACTATTAAGCAGTAGTAAGTGGGAGTAAGCATGTGTAATTACAAGTAAGTGGGTTTAAGCCCGTTTGCATGGGGGTAAGCAATGCACACACACACACAGGTTAAGCAATATTGAAGCTAACTCTCTGTAAGCATATTTCACCAAAGGTTACCATAGCTTACCCTTGTGCAAACCCACGCCAACCCGCTTAGAATTGCTTAAAATTGCCTTAATCACTCTGTATGCAACAGCCGCTGTTCAGACCAGAAACAAAATAAATAGCCTTTGCAGGTCTTGAACCCAGAACACTATAGCCACAGTAGTCAACCACTAAGCCATACAGCAATACATAAGATTGAGGTATCACCAAATAGATCCTCACTATAGGGAAATCAAACTGAACATGTGAAATGAATCAATATACAGTTTTATGTTGTATAACCTACTACATAACATAAATATGTGAACTGGAGTACTGCATTAAGCCCAGATGTGAGGTGTCATTGTAATAAAGTGTTGAAATCCCCTAATAAACACAAGGACCCCATACAGTGTACATACACATGAATCATGGATACCAAACACATATATAACATATAATGAATAATAAATCAATGCCAAAAAGCAAATAGTATGCAAATTAAAAATTAAGCAGCGCTAAACATTGCACAGCCCAGCTTACTAGGTGTAAGCTATGTGTGGACCAGCTAACTCAATTTGCCCAGTGTTATACCTCTTTAAGCAATGCCAACCTTAGGTAAGCAGGTTTGCCCATAGCTTAGCTTTATCAAAACCGTCCAATCAGGGCAAAGTGCGGAAATCAGCCCTATTTAAACCCAACAGGCGAGAATACATTTCACAACTGATTGTAGCTTCCCCTTGTAGGCTCTATGTCTGGAATGGGAGAGGGTGTGCACTTTTGGGCACAGCCCTGGGGCATCCAGGAGTCCAGAGTCATGGCAGGGCTCCTTGTGAAAGACCATGACCAGAGACTGCTGTAGGGCCAGTACCAGGGTTCCCAGTACAAGGTGGAAGCCTGAGACCTTCTCGCCCGTGACCTCACCAACCTCACAAATGCCACTGGCATACCCCCAACTGGTGAGCAGGTCAGACATTACTATGCTGACCTGAAGCGACGAAAGGGGGGGTCTCTTGGATCAGTGGATCCGAGAGGCTAGGAGGACAGGGGAGGTCCCAGCCATGTGTAAGTATCAGTCCACTACCTGTTTAATAATTGCCAGCTCATGTATATTATAGATAGGTATGGCTAAATATTCCTCTTATGTCCTTCACAGTGGCAAGTGAGCGGGCTGCGAATCAGGAGGCCCATGGATGTCGCTTGGAGCGGTTGCGATAAGGGGCAGGTTAGTAATACTCTTGCATGTACTGTCATAGGAAATAAATCTAAAAGTAGTAGTAAGTTAATTGCCTTTATAAAACCTGTATTGTTTAAGGCATATATTGCATACACCAGGGAATATGGCAGGAAGAGTCTCATATAGGTTGTATGCAAATAAAAGCATAATAGCCTGACAATAACGGTCTAACTGCTGGACTGCATGTGTTTACTCTGGTATCATATGGTAATGTAGATTTGCAATCACTCAATAGTACTGTTGTATTAAACAGTTCTACCCACACTGTGCAACATAATTAAAATGTGTAGGAATGTTTGTATATGGCTGGTGTAATCCCAAGAGGTCATATAGTTCAACTGAGAGAGACATAGACAGAAAACAGTGAAAAGGCAGACAACAAAATCCAAATAGCACACTCTACTGAGATGTGAGCTGTTATATTTTTAGCACACACAGCCATGGTTCAAAATTTGGGAGTGGTAGTAGGCTGCATACAGAATCTTACCCCAGAACTGTCGAGAATGTCCAGTAAATCAGCCTGTCCCCCTGGGAAATCAGTGGGATGATCCCAGATGTTTAGGCAGCAAACAAGAAATACAACTGATTGTTAGACATCTATAAGAACAAACCTATCACTCTAGCAACTCCCCAAAATGTTATGAGAGTAATAAGCTAAGTATGTCCCATTTACACCCCCATGTTGTCAAGCTGTGACCAGAGTGTGTACAGTAACAGAGTGAGAATGTATGTGCATATTACTAATGTGGATTCTAGTAATTTCTGTGGCAACATTCAGGTAGTGCTAGCAAACATTGCTCCCACAGGTCTGTCAGATACAAACACTGTGCCCAGAAATAAAAGCTTGATACCCTGTACTGGTACTGTTTACTCTGGTATTGTATGGCATTGTGACTGATGCAGTTGCTCTGAATAATAAGGTATCACTCATCACTGTCACCCACACTGTGCTACATAATATAACTGTCTATGAAATTCTGTATAAGAGTGTTGTAATACAAGATCAGACTGTAAAACCACAGGAGAATTACAGACAAAAATCAGATAAGAGATACACAGCAATATCTATATAGCACACACACAACTGTGATGGAGAGTGTTTTATTTTTAGCAGACACAGCCATGGTCCAAATCCTGGGAGTGGTAGTAGGCTGCATACAGAATCATACCCCACAACTGTACAGGTATGTCCAGAATGTCCAGTAAATTGGCCCATATCTGATGGCTGTCACCCTGTCCCCCTGGCATATCAGTGTGCTAATCTGTGACATGTAGGCAGCATTTCATGTCATATAAGTGACTGTCAGGTCTGTACATATTTGGAAAATGTTAATGAAAACAAACCTGTGATTGTACAATTCACTAAAGGTTTAAGAGGGCAATAGTCAAAATATGTCCAGGTTCACCTGTATGTGGTCAAGACATGCCCAGAGTTTGTGCAAAAAGAGATGGACAGGTATGTGTATAACATCAACTTGGAATCTGGAAGTATGTGTAGAAACAGTTAGTGTTAACAAACAATTCCTCCACAGGTATACCAGGTAAGAGGTGTATACTGCAGGTAAAACCAGTTCATATATATAGTTGCTGACAGCCATACCACTGTCCAAAGAAAGGCAATAGGGTAGTGTACTAATACTTGTAAGGTACAGACAGCACTGACTAGGAAAGTAATGTGAACTACAGGAATATACTAGTTGTTAATTGACATTTTTCTCTCCCCACCACCATATCTGCAACAATAAACTAAATACCCAACTCAATTGGTATGTGCTGACTTAACTCTAATGTTGGGACATATGTCCTATTTTTCGATAATTATTTAAATCTGTTTCTATGCATGTGCTATGTTGAAATACTCCCACATTGGTGGAATGGTGCCATCAATGTACCTGCATGCTGTTGTAATTATCACTGTGGTCCCATATATGCATGTGTTCTGTTTGCTATGCAACCGTTTCCATATCTGGTGTTTGGGTTAATGGGAATATCTATGCATGCTGTTATACCTAATCCTGGAATGTGTTGACTATTACTAACCCACATATGATGATAAAACTTAAACACCATAGCATGTATGGGAATGCAGGTCCCAGCGGACCCACCTGTCCCACCTCAGCTGGCCATGGCATTGGGCATCAGCCTGTCTGGGCCCCAAAACAGGACCTCCTCGTCCGTTGGCCCTGCACCACCTTCAGGTGGAACCACCTCAGGGGATGAGGTTCACACCACCTGGCAGCGGGCACGGACAGGAACCTGTCACCCGTCGCCAGCTCCAGGTCATGGTGCACAGCGAGCTCCACAGGGAGGTTGGAAATCTGCTACTCCAACTTGCGGGCCATGTGTCACAACTAGAGGGTCGGCCTGACTCTTCGACTCAGCCCCCAGCACAGCCACCTTCAGGGCTGTGAAGGTGCAGTGGTGACTCTCTCTAGAAAGGAAATAGATTTTCTAGATGTGTTAGAGTGACACAGGAGAGAATGGGATTCTCTTCCAATCTGTATAGGAAGAGCTGTTGTAAAAATAGCTTATTGAGCTATGACAGTATGCATCCGAGATATACATTTGATAATATAGTGAAAGGACAGTTATGTAGAATGTCAAGGATTTGTACAGAGGATCCTAATTTTGAAGAACAGGTTTGTAGTTTGGAAGGACATTTTTTAGACAGGGGATATAATGAAGAATTGGTTAGAGGGACACTTGACCATCGAGAGATTTTCAAAAGGGGTAGGATGTGTCCTTGGATGAGGTCACGTAATGGAAATGGCAGTTCTGATACTACTCATGCCACTGTTAATGATAGACATGACACTAGGATTATGTTTACATATAGCAACAATATACATGGTGTCTGTGAAATAGTCAGGAACAATTGAAATATTTTAAGTACTGATGATAAATTAAGAGGGTTGTTAGGGCAAGCTCCCTTGTTTGTTTTCAGGAGAAATAAAAACCTTAAAGATATTTTGGCTACAGAACATGTACCTAGATGGAGGCTAATTATGAATAAAGAAGGGACAGTCCCTTTTGGGTCATGTAAGGCTTGTGAGGTTATAAATAAAGCAGTGGATTTTATACATCCTGTTACAGCAAAATAATTTCATTTTAAAGCCTGGGTGACTTGTAGAACCACATATTTGATTTATTTAGCTGAATGTCAACAATGTGTGAGTTTTTATGTAGGAAAAACAAACTGCATGTTTAAGGTTAGAATTTTACAACATCTATCCTGCATTAGGACATTGAATCCACATAATGCATTGTTCAGGCACATAGATCAGAATGAAGGGCATTGGATTAAATTTAAGGCCATTAGGAATATGTTCAGAAGTTTGAGAGGGGAGGATATGAAACAACAGACTGAATTAGAGGAGACAAAGTGGATAATTGAGTTGTTGTCTCATAGAGCACCAGGGCTCAATGAGGCAGTCCCCATGAGACCCATCTTAAAAAATAGGCGGGTGCGTTATTAGAGATGATTGGATACAAGACAGTTTAAATATTTTCCCCTAAGTAGTGTAGGATTATCTGAAGAAGGGTTAGTACCCAAAGGCACTAAGGATGTGACAATTGTTTTTACTGAAGCTTCTTGGAATTTTATTTATTGATTTTATCCATAGTTTATAGTAGTGTGCTGGGATGGGCTGAGCTGCTGCCTGTGTTATTGGCTGATTCTGATACATTTCACCTGCCAGCTATGCTAGTTCTCCTTGATTGCCTTCCTACTGCTGTTTTCCCTTCCCATTGCCTTCCCGTTTAAGCCCCAAGGTGCGCCTGCATAAACCCAGTGCTCAGATGTGAACATAGCTGCTTTTTCCTGTGTTTTTTTTTTAAACCTAGTGTGCAGCACTCACACCCATTTAGGCAATGTAAACACTGCTAGGCAGACTCAGACACACACCTCTTCCTTAGCTGTGCTTAGCTAAGGGCAAACATGGGCCACAGAGCTCCAATAAGCTTACAGCAAGCATGACACTCCCCATTATGAGGTCATCTACCTCTTATGATTATACCATGGCATTGCTACAACTACATGGGTGGGTGCAAGCTAACACTGAGGGGAAAACTGTGATTCAGTATCAATCCCCTCATTTGCATAAAACTGACTGCTAATGCATGGTTACAAAACTGACACTCAGCCTCCCCCCTTAGCAACCACTATTCCACAGTATTGTTGTCTTATGCATGCCATTGATTATTATGGCAGAATGCTGATTTTGGTTTAAAAGCTTGTTTCCAACTTTTTTCATTATTTTCGGGCCAATCCCATTTGGGCACCACTGCCCTACGCTTAAACCTCCAAAATCGTCCAAAACAAATATATGTCATTTTTTATAATTTGGCAACTATTTCCCATGCCAATGGCCATATATTTGGCCATTGGCGTGCCTACTACATTGAATACATGCTTTCTTTGGAGCTGTCATGCCTCTGTTCTGTAATTTGCAGAAACATATTCGGTTAGTAGCCGAATACATTTCTGCAGGTTACACTATTCCTGCACAGATGCCTGCCTGCTTTCTGGATCACTAATTCACCTCATTTGCATGGTTTCCACCTGTAAATGGGGTAATTAGCATACAGGAGCTGTGTCCATGCAGGAATAGTGTAGAAGCGCTCATGCACGTCCCGGGAGTTCGTTCCTGGATAGCTCGTTGGCCATATTGCATGCAGCAGCTCTTGCACTATTCCTGCACGCCGTGCAGAGCTTGCTGAATCCCAGGGAAAGTCTTTTCTCTGCATGCAAAAGATGTTTTTTTTCATTTATGATGTATATGGTAGGCAGGAAATTCTCAAGGTTAGAGTTTGGCTGTAGATTGTAGTTGCAGGTTTGAATCTCAAGTCCTCCAATCTGTGTTCAAAGATATAAATACCTTAATATAAAAATGTCTACTATGTATTGAGATTATATAATGTTCTTTAGAAATAAATGTCTATAAACTGTGCTGAGAAATGAGTGTTAGAGTTTTTGAGGAATGCATTATTTATACATTCTCTTTTTTTGATTAAAGGTGAGGAATATTACAGCCGGAATACAGCCATGCTCATCGAGCAGATGCAAAGGCTTACAGATCATTGATCAGTGTAAGGAGAATATATTGAATATTTTACTTGCTTTATGACCTGAAATGCATTTACAGGCCTGTATTTTTCACAATAATGTGTATATTCATCAACATGCAGGAATACCCATCATGAATCAATAAGGTAAATAAAACAATCACATGCTAACTGTGCCTACAACTGTGATTAAAATCTAACAATGGTGATATTTTATATGTCACTGAGCCATTGTTACAAAAATTTTTTTTTTGAAATGTACTCCACAGCAAAAATAACAGTTGGGTTGGTGTATTTGTCACACATCTTGTGTCATTGTCTCCCTCTACTCTTCCCTCATTAGGCCAATCATCGAGTAGAATGCCCCATTTGGCATGTACCTCACTAGACACCTGCTACAACTGGAGAGGCCTCAAAAGTACCTCACAAAGAGGATCCTAGGACTTAAACACATCCTATATGGACAGACTCAAAAACTTCAACTATTCTCTGTCTCATATCGCCTACTTAGAGGCGATCTCTGCTTGACATACAAAGCCATGTCTGACCCAGCTCTGTTAGAAATGGTACATCTAAAGAAATCCCAATCCCTCCCCACCACATGCTCCAGAGACCTCAGCCTCATTACCACAATCAACAGAACATGCCAGAGAGACAGGTTCATAACCCAGAGACTGCCCATGCTATGGAATAGACTTCCCATACATGTCAAGCAGAGCACCTCACTGGCCCTCTTCAAGAGAAATCTTGATGAGTGGATGGGAACTAGAAAATTCACCCTGGGGATCACTACAGTGGCTTTGCTTGAAAGAGGCACTAGGAACTAAGGTCAGGTGGCACGATCCCAGGGTAATCCTATGGGCTAGGCTTGTAAAGGCTCCATGGCCATTAGCCTAGTACACACCTATGAACCTATGAACCTATGAAGATGTGGTATGATTCGGCACACTTGTATGTCTGGCTGTGGTTTCTGATGGCTCATCTCTTTTTGCCTATTTGGAGAATAAACGGGTATCTGCTATGTCAATGTGTGCACCTTTGTTTGTAGACTGTGTAGCATGCAGAATGAATGGGTATCTGCTGTGTCAGTGCGTGCACCTTTGTTTGTAGACTGTGTAGCATGCAGAATGAATGGGTATTCGCTGTGTCAGTATGTGCACCTTTGTTTGTAGACTGTGTAGCATTCTCTTCAGTTCCATATTAATGTTGCTTCTGCCTTAGACACCTTATAGCCTAGATTTACTGACATCTGAGTAGCTAGCTACACATTTGATTGCAGCAGTTTGTATTCACCACACCATGCAGGCCAACACTGGTATTGTGTTTGTCTCCAACTCCTTGCATGTTTTTGTAAACACATGGTTATATCTTAGGTTTACTGGCACCTGAGCAGATGACCATTTGATTATAGTAGTTTGGTATCAGCAAGCATATTCCCAATGATTTGATTTTTCAGGCTACTGATTGCTAATTGTTATGGTCTGTAATGCATATACCTGTACACATTCAGTATTGCTAGTGACACAGATATTAGATTCTCGTGTGTCACCAGCTGTATTGATTGAATATATGACATTATTTTTACTGTTTCACACATTATATTGCTGTGCCTTCAGACAATTATCATGCTGCTGCCTGGCTTAGATGTTTGTCATATGGCTTGCCTGTGGTCCATAATATTGTTATATCACTTTCTCCTCAAATTAATAATGACACTTTGCGGTTGTTCAGATAAAGATTTGAATGTAAGCAGTATAATTTGTTGATTTAAGGATTCATACATTCTTACAAAGTTAATGCCCTTATTGGGTGTGTCTAAGCATATAGAATTCTTCAGAAAAGAATACCAACATCCTTTTTATGAATAGGACATATAATGCCATAATTAACTCTGTCCATAATAGACATGTGTCAGACCCTGTGTAAATTGTCAACTTAATCATATTCTTTCCTGCTGTGATATTCATGGGACTGTTGTATGTGCTAGACATTTGCATTCCTTTTCTGTTGTGTTTCGCAATTAATCTTTACAGAGCATGAGACCCATGGTCATTCTTCAATTGGAAGATGATGACAAGCATATATGAGGCCACTGCAAGAATCAAGTGAGGACAACAGTGATGATGATGATGACATTGCCAGTGCCAGGGTACCAGGACCTGCCCCTGCCTGAGCCACCCTGCCTGCACCCCAGTGATACATCAATACAACTGTGATCAAGACAATTATTTGGAGGAGATCGGGAGGTCAAGACCAATGTGTTCATAACACAGATGAGGGACAGGATGGGCTCCTTCTTTGAGGATATGGCACAAGCTATGCAGGATTTGCTCAGGCCAATAGCATATGAGATCATTCAGGAGTCTCAGCACCATCATCCTGGTCCTTCTGGTCCATAAGTATTGTTTCTATGCTATGCTGCTTCATGGTGACTACCATTTCATTGATTTGACTGTATATGCACTCTTGTGTACACATGCCATATATCTGTCATGCTTATATGTTATTGTTGTGTGACATTTACTTCAGTTTCAATGTGTGTATGAAACTCATTAACAAATTACACTTTTCACACACATTCAACGGTCCGTGTATCATGGCCATTAAACTTTAAATAGTGCTGCAAGAGGTAGCCTGTAAACATGAGTGCTACTGGGGCGACTGACAGACAACTTATGTTGTCCATACTGCATCAGTAAAATTGTGATATGTCTTGGAATTCTGTTTCACCATATCCGGTATGTGCAACATTCAGAAATGTCATTCCATGTGTTTTTGGATGACAGTTGCCATGATGTGGTGTTGTGTTGTGGTTTTGCAATACTGATGTCATGTGGGATCATATACAGGTATAGCCTGTCTATGTGCAGCCCTCCTGTTCTGACAGCATCAAACAGCACTGTAGCAGTAATCTATACACAGTGTTACAGATAACACATATTTTAACAGGACATGACATCGTGTTTGTTGTAAGTAGCATTTCCATACCCATTAAATACTGACATCAGTGTACACCTTTCAGAAATAGTTGTACATATTAAATGAATGTGTGTGTGTGTGTGTGTGTGTGTGTGTGTGTGTGTTTGCACATAGTTGAATAAATACTGACACACAAACGTACCTTTGACATGTGGCCATTCACTGAGTTACTGCTGATGTACTGTAATGATGCTCACAGGAATGCCCTCTGCTTCATAATTACAGGGTGGTTGACATACACCTGCATTTCTTTATTTGACATTTGCATGGCAGTATATGTGTATGTGCATGTTTTTGTAGTTTTCATACCTCTCAACCTCTAAGTGCAAGAAATCTGGACAAAGCCCAACAAAATGGGGGGACAAAGGCCCAAAAATAGGGACATATTTTAAATATTGCTCTTATAAACTTAGAAAGTTGCTAGAATAACAGGGTCTGTTTTAACATACATTTTCGGAAGGAATTTAAGTCTGATACTCAAAAGTACATCATTATTTATTGACTTAAATCTTCAGTTCATCCCAATGATTTGCCAGAAAACCACAAAATTTTATGAGGAACAGACCAAAAATATGAGCCAAAAATCTGGACATTCTGCACAAATCTGTACAGCTGAGAGATTTTTAGCTTACTTACCTATGCATGTTGATGTGACATGATTACATATTACTGTTTGTGTATTTTATCCATGACCAATTCCATGGACATCAGAAATCAACCGGCCTATTTGACATGCATTCTCCATTTTTCTGAGAAGCTTCTACAGCACCCTGTGTGCTGTACCCTTGCATTTGCATTGTAGCAACTTACCTTGTCCTGCTTTATCCTGATGTGGGCCCAGGTTGTCCACCTTTCTCCCATCTTCATATTTCAGTATTATTTCATTCACATATGTTTGCCTTTGTTGAAACTACTGATCTTTGCCATGTATTAATTTGACACAGTGAATATGTGCCACGTGTGGCTGTTTTACAACGCATGACATGTGTACACAATTTGCTGGCTAATGCTTGCACTGCATCCTTGTTCTCATTATACTTGTGTGTTACTCAGTGTATTTTTTTCACATCCATGTGCAGAACCTGTTGTATTCATTATGCTGTACTGTTATAGTTTTTATCATTGCATGTCATTGGTGTATGCATGTGTATCAGCCTGGATTCCATGTACATTCCATTTATGTCACTGACAGACATACATGCACATGTATACCTGTGTGTTACTTTGACATGGCATATATGTGTAACAAATTCACATTCCATTACACATTTGTTTGGGTTATGTACACCTACTTGTGTATGTAGCAGCCTTTGTTGCTGTTCTGCAGTACTTCTTTTTGGCACTGTGCTTGGCTGTTTGCCTTTCACACGCATGGTTGTAGGTTTGGTTCTGTCCTCTGGCAGAGTTATCTAACATTCATAGACCTACATTTGCTTATCTGTGATGTTGTGTAGCTTGTACCTGAACTGCTGATGGACTAATTGCATATGTGTATATGTATCCAATGTGTACTGTGATCTTACTTTATTACCTTGGAGCTCACATCTACCATTAGTCATACACATCCCAGTAAGACTGCCGCACAGTTTGCAATATGTTGTAACATGATAGTGCATAGGTAGATATGTTTTTCTGCATTTCACAATGAATGGTATGCACCCCTACTCTGTTTGTCAACTTTCCATTGCCTGTGTTGTACAGTGTGTTGTCTATGTAATTTACCTGTCCTTACTGTTTTTCCAGCCATTTCCTGTCTTGTGTTGGGCTATTTGTTCTATGGGTATACATGCAGTGATGACCTTCTCCTCTTCCTCTTTCCATATGTTTACCGTCTCTAATATTGGAAAAAAATGGGGCCTATTCCCTCCAAAAAAAAAAAAAAGAAATGCTCATGCACCCCCACTTTTATGTGTCCCTCTTCTTCACACATGTCCCACATCTTCCTTTCTATCTCCCACTTTCCTTGGTTGTGGCATTACTTGTGATCTGCACACAAGTCCCAAACCTATCATTAGCAAATGTTAGCTGTGGCAATGTGGCTATGATTGCCCTTTGCCTTTAATTTTTCTTATTAAGAAATGTACGTATTCCATCAGAATCCGTAAACCCCAGCTGACATATTTCACTAATACTTAAATTATAGAGATATCTATTGTTGTCTCTGAGCTTACTGTAAAGAGTGATGTCAATATACACATTTATTATGAATAGAACTGCAGCTTTGAAGCACATATTTTAAGTTAGTGGATGAAATACAGAAAAATCCATAGTTGGCCGAGATGTTTCTGTGTCTATTCCTGAAAATTTATGTTACGAATACCATGCGGCTTGCATAGGGATAGTTGGCATTTTTCTATTTTTATTTTGGGGGGGTGATTATCATAATGGAGTCAGTAACATTCCACAGTTGTCCTTAACCTTACTGTATGGATTCCATTGTATATATTTCTATATAACTATCAGGATGCTTGAATTGTGATCATCTTTCCCTAACTATGGTATTGTATAACATGAGTGGAGAACCATTTCTTATTACTTACGGATTACCTGTGCATTCATATAGTGAGCTGCAGAAGCTTTGGTACTCCATTGTGAGTTGAGTTAGTCTGAGTTCTTGTCATACTTGTACATATTACAGCATCATCTGCAAGTTTTGCACCGATATCAATGTAATGCACCAGAGTCTGTCAGCTTTTATGGAATCCAGTCCATTAAATATATTAAAATAGGATATCAGAATCTAAGACAGAATCACTTCATTTATTTAGTGCTCTTTGTTTCAAAACTGGCTTTAAACATCAGATTCCATTCAAGCCAATGGAGTTATCATTGTGGAACCTCGACAACCAGGAATATTATTTTTTATCTATGAAAATTATTACCCACCCATCATTATTCTAACAATTTATAGAGCAATAAACTTAAAAGTATGCTCCAAATTAGCATTTTGTGTATGTTAAGAAAAATTATTCAGTACTTACGTATTATTGCAACCACTTTTCGGAGGTGGCATATTTTACACTGTTTTCCGCAAAGCTATGTCTGTTAATGAAAGAAGGGTACTGTAAACTGTTAACCAGTTTAGGGTGACACTGCTTTGCAGATACAAACAGGAAACATGGCAAATTTGCTGTTTGCAGGTAGTGCCCTTGGCTGAAGTTAGCACATGACTGCTGCTTTACAGTCATCGTAAATGTTACGAGAAATTCCAACTCACCATGGTCTGAAGAATAAAAGTGCCACTTTTCAAAGCCTGTGAAATTTGTTCTCCTTACAGGTAAATGTACTTGTCATGATTATTGCCAACCTAAACTCACCCTGTACACTCCTTAGTAGCTTATGTTTGGTAAGATCAGAACTAGGAATGCAGGGTTTCTTTTTTTTTCCATAATAAATTTTTATTGAAATATATTTTCCAAAAACATTACAAAAATACAATAAACATCACACACATAATACACTATAACTACTACCAACCATTTATACAATACCTACATGAAATGCTTCCTATAGTTAATATATTCCTAAAATCAGTATCATGCTAATATAATATTGAAGACCTTTTCCCATATTTTCGGGTTATTAATATTTTGGTTAGTTTGTTTCAGAAGTAATTTATGTGCTAGTATATGTTTTATAGCCACAAGCTTAAAATTATTCCATGATGTCTTATGTGGTTCTAGCCAATTTGTGGCTATATAGAGTTTCATCAGCAAAAAAATATTCATACAAATAACAGTTTGCGATCTGGAAAGCTCTCTTGGAGGAATGTGTAGAATCATAAATTCCCATGACAGTGTAGAACTTTGATAACCCATCTTTTGCAGTTGTACTTTAAGAGAGTTCCAAAGTTTATATACGCATTTACAACTCCAGAACATATGAAGAAGATCTACTGTTTGATCTGCACAGTATGGACAAATTGGAGAATTCCTAGGGTTAAATTTATGTAATCTAAGATGTGTGTAATATGCATTGTTCCAAATCATCAATTGCGTGTACATCAGTTTTTGAAAAGAAACTGATTTCCTAGTTATATCAATTGCTTTTAATATCTGATTGTCTGTTACTGTTACTTTGTTTACCCAATACTCTGAAAGCAAAATTTTGTCCTGAAATTTCAAATCCTTAATTAATTTGTATGCAGTTGCTATAAATTTAGTGTCTTGTTGGATAGCGTGCCACAATTCAGAGCACTTATCCACAAATCCGGCTGCAGGTTTAAAGTTCCTAAAATAGCTCAAGGCAAGTTCTTTAACTTGTCTCATTATAACAATGTAACTTCTAGGTAGATTCATTTCCTGTTTAATTTGTAAAGCCGATAAGTCAAGTTTATTAAAAACATCAAATAGAGTCAGATTAACCATTAATGGAAATTTGTTGAGATCGATCAGCTGATTATTTAGTTTAAAATTAGGATTCCTGTGGAAAGGTTGAAGAACCATCATATATTGCAATAAATCTACGGACTGAAATAAAGTTTGCAAAGATGAGACACAGGTTATTATGTGGTCCATGACCCCATATTTTATCAGACTAATTTTGTCCATAAAGGGTAATGCTTTAGGCTTTATTTTCCTATCCGAAATATGCTTATGATTCAAGAACACCCAAGTTGGTATCCATTTTGTATACGTTACATCATAATTAGCAATTCTTAAAATTTGATTAGCGTTTACAATCAAATAATATGCTTCAAAGTTTGGTAGCTCAAATCCCCCTCTTGTTTTAGGGGTCATTAATTTCTCATAAGATATTCTAGTTCTTTTTGGGTTCCAGATAAATTTAGCTAGATCTTTATGCATTTGTTTAAAAACTGTTTTTGAAATTGATAATTGGGCAGACCTAAATATGTATAACATTTGTGGTAGTATATTCATTTTCACTATTGATACTTTTGCTAATACCGGTAGTTTTAAATTCTTCCATCTGTCACAATCAGCTATCATGTGTTCCCATACTCGTTTAACATTATTGTTATAAAAGTCCTTATTATCCGTAGAGAAGTTGATACCCAAATATTTAATATTTTCTTTACATGTTAACTTCCCCATCAGGGCCATTAATGAAAAAGGTTTTGGAGTTCTTAGCGGGAAGATATTCATTTTCTGTAAGTTAATTTTATAATTAGAAACTACCGAAAATTCGTTTATGAGCTTTAATATCTTTTCACTGTCCGAAATTGGGGTTGTACAATAAATAATAAGATCATCGGCGAATGCTGACATTAATATTTTATTCCTATAAATTATTGGTGCATTATGATACAAATTTTGCTTGATATATAAAAATAGGGGTTCTAGATATAGGTTAAACAATAAGGGGGACATGGGACAACCCTGACGAGTACCATTTTTAATCTGTATTCTGTTAGAATAAGTCCTATTGATGTATAGCGTAGTGTATGGATTACTATATAATATTTGTAGTATCTGAATGAATTCTTGGGGCAAGTTAAAATATGGTAACACATCAAACAAAAACTTTATGTCTACTCTATCAAATGCTTTCTGGGCATCTATTATAAGAGCATAGATATTAAAGTTGTTTTGTTTAGCATACATCATCATATTATGCAGTGTAAGTGTGTTATCGCTAGTTTGTCTAGTTGCCATAAATCCAGTTTGTTCCTTAGAAATTAGATATATCAAAACCTTCTTTAGTCTTGATGCTATAATTGATGTTAAAATTTTCATATCCACATTCATTAGTGCTATTGGTCTGTAATTATCTGGGTTAAGGGGATCTGAGTTGGTTTTATGTATGAAAATTGTTTTTGACGCATTGAGGTGGGGGTCACTAATTTTATTTTTAGTTATATAATTAAATACATGAGACAATTCTTTTCCCAAACTATCAGCAAACTCTTTGTAAAATTCAGCTGTAATACCATCAGGCCCTGGCGACTTTTGTGCTTTCATATGTTGAATTGTATATACTATTTCTTCTTTAGAAATAGGTTTAATCAGGTCACTTTGCAGGCTCTCTTCTAATTCTGGAAAGTTAATTTTTGCAGAAAACTTTTATTCTGGTTATGTAGAGACCTATCAGTTTGCCCTCATACACCTTAGTATAGATTTTCCCAAAAACATCAACAATATCCTCAGTTTTAGAATATATTGTGTCGTTATACTGTATTTCCGAAATATATCCAATTGTTTTTGATTGATTTATAATCCTTGCCAGTGCTTTTGATGGTATTTGAACATTATTAGCATATTTCACTAAACACCTATGTTCTTGAAGTGTTCATTTATTATTATGAAGCAAAGAGATCCCTTTGAAGCTTCAACATTTCCTCCTCAGTTTGAGCGTTAAAATTCTGAATCAGCTCATTATCAAGTTGTTTTATTCTTATTTCTAGTTTTGAATATCACTATTATGAATTTTCTTATAATATGAGGCTTTTGTATAAGAAATTCTCTAATTTGAGCTTTAGCTGTCGCCCATTCAATGTCAGGAGTATGTTTTTGGAGCTTCAAGCTATCTGTAAATTCTTTCAAATATTTTATAATTCCGTCTGCTATCTCTTTTTTACTTAAAAGATTTGGGTTGAGTGACCAATTATAACCCCTATGCCTTCTTGTGTCTTTTAAATCTTTAGAAAATTTTAACGAAATTTTTGAGTGATCTGATAGATGGCAGTATGTATAACCACCACTGGTTCTAAATTCGTTAGTGCTTTAGCTATCAAAAAGTAATCTATTCTAGCCCACATTTTGTGGCATGGTGAATAGAAGGTGTATTTATTTGCATTATTAATATCTTGTGAATAAGAAAAGGGGTCATATAATTGAAAATCTTCCTTAAAATCATTTAATGCTATCCCAGCCTGCTTATTAAATGCTCTTTGTGGACAAGACCTATCCAACTTTGGATTTTGATAGGTATTGCAGTCCCCACCCACAACCAAATAATAACCATCATATTGTGTTAATATTGGATATAATGATGCTATGAAACTGTGTTGATCATTACATGGGGCATATATATTCAAAAGTAGGATAGGTTTATCAAATGCATTATCCGATAAAATCACATAACACCATCGCCCATTTGGATCCACTTTGGAGTCTAAAATCCTATCTTTGTATTGGGTTTTGATAATTATAGCCACTCCCGCACTGTTTGTCTTACCTTCTGATGTCACTAGCTCTTTAATCCAGTTCTTTTTTCTAATATCATTCCATTGTTCATTCATCAAATGTGTTTCCTGTAGAAATACAAACAGTGCTTTGTCCTGTAATAATATGTGTAGCAACAGCTTTCTCTTCTTCAAGTTCTGGAGCCCTTTAACATTCCATGAGTTCAACTCCCACATTCGCAGGTCTTGGTATCAAATAACAATATAAGAGGGGAATTATCAAATTGACATGTATTGACTGTACACTATATCTAATCTGGAAGCATTTCCTATATCCCGTCCCTAACCAGTGCTTACCACTTTACCCCTGGACCAGGATTTATATAGGTCTTGTATAAGAGAAAATATAAACAAGGTTAAACACACCAACACATTGAAAAACTTCAGGTAATAACATTTAAAACATTTCCTAAATTTACAACCTATATATTCTAGCATATCTACATCAAAGTCTAAACTACACATTCCCTACCAAACACCACTACTTAACTACAGCTTTGGTTTAACTATTAGTTAAACAAATCTCATTTCTAAGGTTATTACTGTGTAAAGGAAAGTTTTAGTAGATTGGGTACTTATTTTATCCTACCTTAAGTATCTGTTTTGTTGCAATCATTATGTACATAAACATTTTACAGAAGAGAGGAGAGAGAGAAAAAAAAATGCATCCTACATTTTAAATCTGTACCCTACACAGTGCCTGCCACTCACTGCATATAGTAAAAAAAACGATTTTGGTTCACACCTATAAAAGAAGAAAAAAATAGTAAAAGTACATGCTATTATGTGCTTTAAGTACATACTGTAATGTTATTTCGTTATAAACAGAACATTAACATATTATTTTCAGTTCTCTTTGTCTTCTCAAGCCAGGAAACCATCAGAAATACTCACGACGGGGGACCTCTTTCACAGCAGGACCACAGGAAGTGTTGCATCCAAATCGACACTCTCAGTTGAAATCCAGGCATTTCCTGTTTACCACACAATGGAAATAGACCTTGGAGGTCATAAAAGTCTGGAAACCAGACAGCAGACCCTCAGATTAGCATAAACAAACAGTTTTATTGCTTTTTCAGAGGCCTGAACAGTTTAGTGAAGAAACAAGGGATTAGAAAAGCCTTGAGGTAAAATACATGCTGGATCTGACTACAGGAACATGCCAGTCTCAGTGGAAGTTCTTTTCAGCCCTCTGATGCAGGTAGAACTTTAAAAACTTTCAGAAACACTTATTTTGCCTGATTTTTATTGGAAACAGAATATTTAGTGCCATCCACCATAAATGTAAGCATATTGGGGTATTTCATCTGGAATTTAATTTGTTTCAATCAGAAATTTACAGTAAGCAGATAAAGACTGTCTAGCCTGCCTTACTTGTAATGGTAAATCTTGAGCCAGAAATATTTTAACTTTTTCCACATAACATAGCCACCATTTTTTTTGCAGTAAACAGTATTTTGCTAACATCTTGAAAGTTCAATATCTTAACATATACAGGTCTAGGCATAGTAGAAGCTTGTACCTCTCTCAGCGCTCTGTGTGCCCTTTCTATTACAATCTGTTTCACCCCATCAGCATCATTTAACAGGATTTCAAATATTTGTGTTATGGCTGGTATTAGCTCTGCATACTGGATGTTTTCAGGGATTCCTCTTATAGTAATATTATTTCTTCTAGACCTTGCTTCTAAATCAATAAGTTTATTTTGAATGGCTTGTACATCCACATCACATACCTTTGATTTTTTCTCCAGCATGTCAATTTTGTCCTCTATTTCAGAAATTCTGGTCTCAGTTTTGTCCATTCTCTGAAGCAATTGATTGCATAAAACTCCAAATGTTTGTATTTGTGACGTCAAGTCCTTTAGAGCTTCCTGTATAGGTAGTAAAGTGTGTTTGATATCCTCCATGTTTAGTGGCTGATCAGTCCTGGATCTAGTTTCTGGTTTCTGTTTTTCCTGCTGTCTAGTAATCCTTTGTTTTTTTTGCAGTTCCATCCTTTACTGGCGACTGTAGTTCTGACAACTTTGTCTTAGTAGTAGTTGTTTCCATGGTTCTTCCTTGTTGCAAGATTTTTCTTTCCCCAAGCAGAAAGGCAGAATAAAGAAAGCACACGGTCCTTTGTTTGTTTCTCTCTTCATAGCAAAGTAATCACTTGTAATCCTGGTGGATAAATACTTTTTTTCCCCCATTTTTTTAACTGATTTTAGATTAGGTAAGTATAAATGCAACTTTTTATCGTCAATTTGATGTTTAAACCTCCTGGTACCCACTCAGATCAGAGATTTTCCTCGGGTTAATTGAAGAGCTGCAGTTTAGCAGTGTTTACGGCATGGCAGCCATCTTTGAATCAGGAATGCAGGGTTTCTGATCCAGGGAAGGAGTGTGAATGTATGTTTTCTTGCTTACAGTTGCAATGTACAAACTGTAATTTATTGCCATGATTGCAAGTGGCATGTGTTAACTTTTCCCCATACTTCATTTGTTGTATAAAGTTTGTTTCGCACTTGAGTAGTACACATTCAACAACATGTTCCGCAATAAAATAACCATCATTCTTGACCGTATTGACAAGGAGCAGGCATGTCGATCACATTATTCATGACCTGACATCGGTAAAGGACACTGCAAATATACAAACAGAAATGTTCTCCTTATTCCTCTTCCAAACTTATTACCAGTATCTCTCAACAGCAGGTAACACTTTACAGCAACCTTTTACAGTTAACAGACATACTTTGAGTCAAACATGAAGATTTATTGCATGTTGCAAATGTGGTTGTGATAATATGTAAGTACCAATTATTCTTTACCATTTGTTTAACATAAGAACAATGTTCTCTGATATATTCTGTTAGTTCCTTGTAAACTTACCTGTATAGAAAGCCTAACATTGGTTGCACCTTACCAAATACATTTTATAAATAATGTCACAAACTGATGTTTAATTCAAAATGTGTGACTTCTTGATCATGGAATAAATAAAAAGATGGTCATCACAAATGTATTTGCAATAAATAGAGTTAAAACAAGACATTTCAATACCATTTCCATACAACTACCAGACTGCTACTCTTTGTAACACAACAGGATTTCTAAGGTTATAACATTTTAAAGTCAATCTTAGGTCATTTGGGAACAATATTACTAAGGTCATCAGATGAGTGCAGAATAACCAGATGTTTTCTGAAAATATATTGCAAAGGGTCATTACATTAATTTTAGGGAATAGGATACCAAAACTTTTTGTTACCAACTTTTAAAGACTGGTTTTACTTGGACTAAGAACATGATTAGATAAATTAAATATTGGTCTAGTTTTTGTTGCCCTTTCTGACATTACTGTGATTTTGGTGTATTCAAGCTGATACCAGTCGTATCCTCTTGTGTTCATCTCTTGTGTTAGTGCTTCAAGTATTTCTTATCTTGCCCTTGATTCTAGAAGTACTTAGCATTTGCCCATGCAATATACTTGGGAGCAAATGACTGGGATACGTAGCATTGATAAGTAAATAAGTCACCTTCTTTACATCTTTTCTATAATATTTGTCTTTAAATTATTCTCACTGCATTAAAGATGCATACACAAGAAATATATCTTTCTCTGTGATGATGTTAAATTCAACTTTAAAAAAACTTGTACTAACAGTAATATAATCATGAAAATGTGCAAGTTAATCATATATACCAGTCCATGGCATAAATACATATATTAAAAATGTTTACAGAAGGAAACTTTCATATAAATTGGATTAATATCAGAAAAAATAGTTTGTTGGTCCTATACACATAGCACTATTTTAGCATAAATGGGCTAGCATAGCCACCTCAAATATTTGATGGTATATATTATCCAGAAGAATGAACACTTTATTATGCAGTTCTAATGACATACATTGTCAGATAATATGTGTCTCAACTCCAAAATCATTGGAGAAAACAGTGAATAATGAGTCAATGATTAATGTAACTAAAATTAATATATAAATAAATAAACACTACTGCTCACCATATAGCATTAAAAAGTTGTGTAATGTCATTAAACATTGTCAATATATTTTACATAACTACTAACAATGAGAAAAAAATGTTCCCAGTTATATTCCAAATACAGGGAATCTTATTCAGTACAACAAACTTCATAAATGGGTTTAAATAATCTTTATATATTGTTGGCAACCCATAAAATTATAGAATTATGGGCAGTCAGCATCAAAAAAGACCCAAATATCGTATGCACTGAATCCAAGCACAAATAAGTCAAAAATATATGACTTAATATGCATAATTATTCATTCACATTCAATCCTAGGTATAGTCTTGTATGAGTTTCCATCACTTATAAGTATTAAATTAGCAGCAATATAGTCATGACATTCATAATTATGACTGTACCTCCCTTATCACTACTACTGATCACATTATTTTAATTCTTACATAAATTCATCAATGCTTTATGTTCACTTATTTTTAAATTTTCAGAATCAAGTTCCATACTAGTGTCATAGCAGACATAAATATCTCCTTCACAAGCCTTATAAAATGGTATGATAACAAAATGACTTGCAGCACTGAAGGTACTCAGTTTTGTAAAACTGTCTAAGCCATCTTTGATATCTACAAATAAGGTTCTCAGTTTTAAATTTCATAGGTTCATAGGTTGGTACTAGGCTATCAGCCCTAGGGCCTATACAAGCCTAGCCATAACAATTCCCTGGCTATTTCTTCCCACAGTATTTACTTCCCTGGACCCTTGTCTAGCATGGTGACTGACGTGATCCCCGGGGTAAATTTCCTATCTCCCATCCAATCATCAAAGTTCCTTTTGAAGAGGGACAAAGAGGCGCTTTGATTGACATGTATGGGCAGTCTATTCCAGAGTCTGGGCAGTCTCTGGGTCAGGAACCTATCCCTCCAGCACATTTTGTTCATTGTAATGACAAGGTTTAGAACCCTGGAGCGTGTGTCTCTGAGGGATTGGGATTTCTTTAAGTGTAGCATGTCCAACAGCTCTGGGTTTGACATGGCCTTGTATGTTAAGCAGAGATTGCCTCTGAGTAGATGATATGTGACAGAGTATAGGTGCAGTTTTTTTAGACGGTCAGCATAAGGCATCTGCTTTAGGCCTGTGATTCTTTTAATGAGGTATTTCTGTGGCCTTTCCAGTTGTTACAGATGTCTTGAGAGGCACATACCAAATGGGGCATTGTATTCTATAATGGGTCTAATGAGGGATGAGTACAGTGGGGCAATGACCTCCTTTTTTCTGGATGAAAAGCCCTTAGTGATGAAATGTGCCACATAGAAGGATTTCCTGACTGTTGTGGTGATGTGGTTATCGAAAGTGAGACCACTGTCCACCTGTGTCCTAAAGTCTCTTATCACACTTTCAGTGTTTAGTGTACTGCCACCTATGTGGTAATTCACGGTTACATGTTTTTTCCCAGTGGGGATAACTATACATTTCTTGGCATTGAGCTTAAGCCCATGGCTCTGGCACCAAGCATCTGTTTCTGTAAGGCTCTTTTGTAGAATATCCACATCATTTGGGGATTCAATAATGGCTCTCAGTTTGCAGTCGTCTGCGAACTTTGTTAGCCGGAGTCACTTAGTGTTGGCCTATACTTTAGAGAAGTAAATGCCAAACAAGAGCGGTCCCAGGACCGAACCCTGAGGTACTCCACTTGTCACTTGTCTGGAGCTGGATTTGGAGTCGGTTACTTTTACAGTGTGGGTTCTGTCAGTAAGCCAGTTGGCAACCCATTGAGTGATGTAGGGATTAATGCCCAGCTTAGTAAGTTCATCTATGATTCCAGAGTGAAGGATGGTGTTGAAGGCCTTGGTGAAGTCCAGATAGGCTGTGTGGACCACCTTACCCTTGTCCATGGCTCTGGAGACTGATTCAAAGAAGTCAGTCAGGTTCAGGAGACAAGATCGGCCCTTCAGGAACCCAAACTGCATGGGGTCCAGTGTTTGAAGGTTGCCAACATCTTTGTTTATAAGTTCCATGATAATACATTCCATGGCCTTGCATATCAGGCGTGTCAGACTGATGGGGCAGTAGTTCCCGGGTTCCAAGGTGGGTCCCCCCTTGTGGGATAACTGTAGCTGTGCACACTCAGTGGGCACGAAGCCTGAGGTGAGGCTATGATTAAACATTATACTTAGGTGAGGTGCCAGTTCATTTTGTAGTTCATGTAGTATACAACCTAGGATGTTGTCTGGTCCCATGGATGCTGTATTCTTAGCTTTGGAAAATGCATTTTTTACCTGCGTGGCTGTTATTACTAGAATTTGGAAATCTTTTTCTGTATTGAGATGGGCGTTTTAGGGAGTGAGAGGGGGGTGAAGTTTGCACTAAATAGATCTTCCTGGATACTGGCAATATCCTTGGGATCAGTATATTTAATGCCATTCTGTTGTAGCTCAGAGAAGATCTGAGCATTGCCATTTAGATTTTTGACATAGCTATAGTATGCCTTGTGGTTGTCTTTGGAATCTTTAGCAAATTTATTTTCGTAATGAGCTTTGGAGTATTTTATAAGGGATCTCAGCTTCTTACTGAGGCTGGTAAAAGAGTTTTTTGCATTCTGGGATTTTTCTCTTTTCTGCAACAGTTTCTTACTTTTGTTGTAAAGTTTGTTTATGGCAAGGGACCACCAGATTGGCTTCCTTATTTTGCATGAGAGCATCTTGATTCTACTGGGGATGGCACGATTCAAGCACAAGTGGATGTGCTCGTACAGTACCTTAGTGTGGGGTTCAGCAGTCGAACTTTCAGTTCCCATCTGCATGGGTGTCATGGCATTTGTCATTTCTGACTTGAGTAGCATGAAGTTGGCTTTGGAGAAGTTTTTTACGGAGGTTTCCTTACTGGGGGGTGGGGCTAGGATGTGGATTTCAAGGGTGAATAGCTTATGGTCAGACCTGACCAACAAGGGTCAATTTCCCATTTTGGTAATGACCAGGTCTAGGATATTGAAGCCCCTGATGGGACTAAGGATTAGTTGATCCAGGGCATTGGAATTTATGAATTCTAAGAACCGTTGAGCAAAAGTGTTGGTACATGAGTAGTTTTCCCAGTTAATGGCAGGGTAGTTGAAATCACCCAGTATTAAGGTGTTTGGTTGTATCTTAATATTTTCCAGTATGATTAGAAAGGTGTAGTGAGAATCTTGGGGCATAGTGGGGGATCTTTAGCAAGCTGCAATTTGGATTGCAGTCTTACCTAGTGTTAGTTTCACTTGGAGAATTTCAGACGCATTGTGTTGGGGAACTAGCCTGGTGTTGTGAATATCTTTGATGAATATGGACACTCCTCCAACTTTAGTGTTTTGGTTCTGGTTTGGTGACTGAAAAGTCTGTAAGAGTTGTAGCCTATTGCAGGGGTGCTCTGTGGATCCTTGAACCAGGTCTCTGTTGCTGCACAGATATCGATGTTCTTCATTTTTAGGAGTGCCTCGAGAGAGTGCATTTTGAGGTTTAGACTTCTAGCATTGAGTAGCATTACCTTCAGATTTTGCATGCTTGTACCTGTTATGGTGGTGGTTTTGTCATTTGAACTTTGCCTAAAAAAGGCACTATAGGGGTGGCGAGAGCCTTAGCCAGTAACCTGAATCTCAGGGGCAACAGGTGCAGACCATCTCTGGGAAAGCATTGTGGTCTGTCGATCATGTCATCACAGGCAGACAGATACTGGATCCCCTTTAAATGACACCAGAAGATTAGCCAATTGTTGAAGTCAATCATTTTGTCCTTATACTGTGGTATCATTCTGGGCGAAGGCAGGATGCTATTCAAGGCTCGAGTCATACCTACCTGGGACACATGATCCAAGAGCTCTTCCGTGTCTTTTTTCATGTAGTCCAGGGAGGTATGTCTCAAGTCTTTCACTCCAACAAGGACAATGACAGAGTCATATTTGTACTTGTTGTGGAGTGACTTGAGTGCATGTGTTATGTGTCAGATCTTGGTCCCCCAACAGGCAGCTGACTGTAATTTTCTCCTTTCTCAGCCTGGTGAGTGGGACATCAGTATGCCTGACTATAGAGTCACCTATGACTAAAGTGTTGGGTACGTTGTCTTGCCTTAGGGGCTGTTGTTGGGTGGCACACTGTTGTTGTGAGCTATGTGACACTTTGGCTGTGATTGGTGTTTGTTTACATTTCAGCTTGAGAGGTCCTTGTTGCTTGGGCAGGTTAATGTTAAGGGCCTCCACATATGTGGGTTCAGTGTTGCTATGTATGGGTGTTGGTGATTTAGAAGGGCTATGTGTTGCTTGAGGTGTAGTGCGGGTGTTAACCTGCCTAAGAGGCAATTGCTGCATTGCCCCAGTATGCCCAGATTCACCAGGTGGACAGGAGAAATCACCGGAAGCTGTCCCTTGAACATGCCTGGTAAGAGCTGTTTTCTCTTACCTTAGCAGAGTACTTTGCAATTATAGGCTGTTTAGTGCCTACAATTAATTTCTCCTTATTAACAAGGAGCTGAGTGTTTGTATCAGTTTAAGACTTCCTAGTGCTTTCCAGCAGGTTTTAAAGCAAGTGCTAGTCACAGGGATGCTTAAAGGTAAGATAAAAAATGGTTTATCCTAAACACTGCAGTGTGCACTAGAGGAGTTAGATGTGAAAGTAGGTAACTTACATTTTACCTATCTAAAAAGTTAAGTTTTAGTGGAGAGTCACTATTTTTAAAACAGCAAGATAGATTGAAAGGGGGTGGTCACTTTTGTATTCTGACACTATGGAATACAAATGAAAAGACTTAATTCTGTTCAACTTTCTGTTAGTGTACCAAGTTTTGCAGGATAAATATTATATACCTTTATTTAAGACAGGTCTGTGAAGAAGATGAAACATGCCTTGGAATATTATGGGCTTTATTTAAAGCTGTAATTGACTGTTCCTCTTGTGAGTTGTGAGAATGAATGCAAGTCACTGTTCCCTAATAATTTAAATTTTTTATCCAATTTTTTTTTCTGTGTTTTCTTCTTGGATTCTTTATTGCATTAGTAAAAGAAAATCGAAGGACCTGGATAAAACTGGAAAGTCCGCATCACTGAAAATCTGAGCTTGAGGAGAAGTATGCAGATTTCTTGGGGTTTGAAGATTTAGATGAATTACTGTTTTATTGTTTGACTTCTGCTTTGAGGTGGTGTAACTATTATCCATAGCATGTGTGGCATTGGAGGTAATTCCACATTATGTTTCCTCATGTCATTAAATCTCTCTTCACTGGCTGCATTGTTTTGCATTGCTTGTTGGGTTGTCCAACAAAATAATGCTTTGGCTAATTAAACACAAATCCCTTCCTAAATTCAGCTGTATCTCTGTTTCTGAATCTAGTGCATTATCTAAAACTTGATTGTACATAGAAAGTAAAAGCAAAACAGTAATCTCTGTATGAAGGACTTTAACCACATTAATCAGATCTGGCTCTATTGGCTCAAAATATGACATGCAAAGTAAACTCTGGTCAGTCCAAAATCCACTGTATTTGTACCATTTAAAAAATTACATACTGTTCACAAGGCAGAGTGATATCACTGATAATGTGATAGCGTATTGCTTTTATTTGTGTTTTGTCCCCAGAGTAATGAAATTGCTTAGGGGAAAAATTAAACATTATATTTTAAACATAACATAAATGAGTCTATAAGGAGGCTTGGTGAGTGTGTATATCTAAGAAAAAGGGGGCCTGCATACAAATTTAAATGAAGACCAATAAGATATCAGGAGGCAAGAGTTTGTAAAGAGTAAAACCAGAAGGGGCAATGGTCAGAAAGTTAGGGTATACCATTTACAGCAGAAATGGTGAATTGCAGAAGAGAGAACTCAGAAGGAAACATTTGCAAGTTAACTGTTCAGCCACTTCATCACTATTGTCATAGGTTATATTTTTGGAGTTCTAGGATAAGGAGTTGATGATTCCATGAGTTAAATGCTTCAAGGTGAACAATATATAATGAAATGGTGACAAATTGTATTCCTATTTTGTGAAGATATTGGTGAGCTTCAAACCATTGTAAGGATACTCAATCCCAGATTTACTATTCCTCCGTGCTTGACTAGCTTAGTGCTGTACGGAGGCGGCTGTCTAGGTTAGGACGGCAGCAGGTCATGCATAATAATGAGGCACACTGCCTGAGCTCCTAGGCTTACATGGAGCATGTAAGAGTGCAGGGGGCATGACTGAGTGCAGAGCTCTCAGAATATGCATGCCCCCGCAATGAAGAACAGCAGAAAGGGGTAAGAAATGAGCGAGACCGCTCATAGGTGTCTGCATATCCCCACCAACAGTCCCCCTTGTGTACAACAGCAACAGTATACATAAATAAAATGAACAAACCCTTTATTTTTTTTTAAAATCCCATGAAAGTTAACCATAGGTCTGTGGGTGTGCCCATCGCTTAGCTATGGTTAATGCAGCTGAAATGGCTGAAGAGGATAAGAAAGAAGATATATACAAATGAAGCACTGTAACAATGGTGTAGTGTGAAGAGCATTTGCCTTATAAGCAGGCATTCCTGGTTCGAGTCCCACTATAGCAGATTCCATTTTCCATGGCAAATCATGTTATGAGTAATTTTTATGTTGCATAACCCACTAAATAACATAGTTTTATGAACTGGAGTATTGCAGTAAATGCACATGTGAGGTGTCACTGTCATAATGAATAAGGCACTATTAAGCAAGTTTAAGCACAAATAAGCAGTAGTAAGCATATTTAAGCACTAGTAAGCGGGCTTAAGCCCATTTGCATGGTGTAAGCAATACCTACACTGGTTAAGCAGTTCTAAAGCTAACTCTCTAAGCAGATATAACGGCAGGTTAGCATTGCTTACCATCACGCTTACAAATGCTCAAAAGTGCCTTAATCACTCTGTATCCAACGGCACTTGTTCTGCCCATTAACAAAATAAACAGCTATGCAGATCTCAGTCCCAGAACCCTATACACCACAGTCACAGTAGTTAACCAACAAGCCATCACAAAATTGTAGAAGAATGAGGCATCAGCAAACAAGTCTTCACCATTGTAAAACCAAAGTGAACCTGTGAAAAGAATCAGTATACAGTCATATGTTCCATAACACACTACATAACATAACTATGTGAACTGGAGTAGAGCAGTAAGCCCAGAAGTGAGGTGTAATTGTAATAGAGTGTTGAAGTCCCTAGTAAAACACAAGGACCCCATAGAGTGTACGTACACATTAATCATGGATACCAGGCAGATATATAAGATGTAATGAATAAGAAATCAATGCTAAAAAGTAAATATAATGCAAAGTCTAATGTAAGCAACGCTAAACATTGCACAGGCCAGCATAGGAGGTGTAAGCAATGTGTACACCAGATAACTCATTGTGCCCAGTGGTATACCCCTTTAAACAATGCCAGCCTTAGTTAAGCAGGTTTGCCCATTGTTTAGCCTTTTCAAAATTGGCACATCACGGAAAAGTGCGGAAAATCAGCCCTACTTAAACCCAGGAGGTGGGAATACATCTCACAACTGGTTGTAGCTTTCCCTTGCAGGCACTATGGCAGTAAGGGGAGAAGGTGTGCACCTTCGGGCGCAGCACTGGTGCATCCAGGAGTCCAAGGTCATGGCAGGACTCCTGGTCAAAGACCATGATCAGAGACTGCTGCAGGGCCAGTGCCAGGCCTCCGAATATAAAGCAGAGGCCTGGGACTGTCTCACCCATGACTTCACCAGTGCCACTGGCATACCCCAAACTGATGAGCAGGTCAGGCACCCCTATGCCAACCTGAAGTGGCGTAAGGGGGACCTCTTGGAGGAGTGGCTCCATGAGGCTAGAGCACCAGGGGATGTTCCAGTCGTGTGTAAGTATCACCCCAGTATGTGTGTAATAATTGCCAGCTCAGGTATATCATGGATAGGTATGGCTAAATATTCCTCTTATGTCCCCCACAGCTGCAATGGAGCAGGCCATGAACCAGGAGGCCCACATTAGTCACCTGGCAAGGTTGCGACATGAGGCAGGTCAGTAATACTCATGCATTTACTGTCATAGGAAATAAAATTAAAAGTAGTAGTAAATGAATTGCCTGTATAAAACCTGTATTGTTCAAGGCAAGTACTGCATACATAGAGAATATGGCAGGAAGAGTCTCATATTGTTTGTATGTCAAAAAAAGTGTAATTGCCTGACAAAACAGGTCTAACTGCTGGACTGCATGTGTATATTCTGGTATCATATGGTAATGTAGATTTGAAATCATGTAATAGTACTGTTGTATTAAGCACTGTTACCCACACCATGCACCATAAATTGAATGTATAGGAATGTCTGTATATGACAGGTGTAATCCCCAGAGGCCATTTAGTACAACTAAGAGACACATAGACAATAAACAGGAAAAATGCAGACAACAAAAACCAAATTGCACATGCAACTGAGATGTGAACTGTTGTTTTTTGTTTAGCTCACACAGCCACGGTTCAAATCCTGCCAGTGGTAGTAGTCTGCATACAGAATCATACCCCTTAACTGTATAGATATGTCCAGAATGTCTATTAAAGTGGCCCATATCTGTTGCCTATCAACCTGTCACCCTGGGAAATGAGTGGGATGATCCCAGACGTATAGTCAGCAAACAGGAAATACAACTGATTAACACACATCTATGAGAACAAATGTGGTACACTAGCAACTCCCCAATACCCTATGTGACTAAGAAGCCACGTATGTCCCATTTACACCCTAACTTATCAAGCTGTGGTCAGAGTGTATACAGTAACAGAGTGAGATGTATGTGCATAATAGTAATGTGGAATCTGATACTGTGTGTGGGAACATTCAGGTAGTGCTAATAAACATTCCTCCCACAGGTCTGTCAGATACCAACACTGTGCCCAGAAATACAAGAATGATACCCAGTACTGCTACTGTTTACATTGATATTGTATGGCATTGCGAATGATGCAGTTGCTCTGAATAATGAGGTATTACACATCACTGTCACCCACACTGTCTTACAACATATAACTGTCTAGGAAATCTGTATAAGAGTGTTGTAATACAAGGTCAGAATGCAAAAGCACAGAGGATTAATAAGACAAAACACAGATAGGAGATATACAGCAATATCTATATAGCAGATACAACTTTGATGGACAGTGTTTAAGTTGTAGTAGACACAGTCATGGTCTGAATCCTGGGAGTGGAATTAAGCTGCATACAGAATCATACCCCACAACCGTACAAATGAGTCCAGAATGTCCAGTATATGGGCTCATATCTGCTGCCTATCTCCCTGACCCCCTGGTAAGTCTGTGAGATGATCCCAGATGTTTAGCCAGCAAACAGGGAGTACACTTGATTGTCAAGCATCTATGATAACACACCTGTCACTGTAGCACATGTCAAAACTGTTAGGAGAGTAATATGTCAAGTATAACCTATCTACACTCCCATGTTGTCAAGTTGTGACCAGAGTGTGTACAGTAACAAAGTGAGATGTATGTGCATAGTACTAATGTGTAATCCAGAACGTTGTGTAACAGTCAGGTAGTGCTAACAAACACTGGTCCCACAGGTATGTCGGATATGAACACTGTGCTGAGAAATACAGACCATTATAACCTGTACTGGTACTGTTCACTCTGGTATTGTAGGGAATTGTGAGTGTTGCAGTTTCTCTGAATAATAAAGTATCATTGGTCACAGTCACCCACACTGTGCTACATAATATAACTGTGTAGGAAAGCATGTATATGTGTGTGTCAGGTCACAAAAGGTGAAAGAGGGTAGTATTCTAGATATGTCCCAGCACACCAGCATGTTGTCAACACATGGCCAGAGTCTGTGCAGAAAGAGTTGGATAGCTATGTGCACAACATCAACCCGGAATATGGGAGTATGTGTAGAAAC
>NC_056728.1:1499335133-1499347633 GCF_019279795.1 Protopterus annectens
CCGTGTCCATATGTGGCACATGTCTGTGTTATAAAAGGCAGAACAGTGCAGCTGTGCAGGAAGGTGTTGTGAGATTGAGGAGCTGATGTCTGAATGTACCTCACATATAGGTATGCATATGTGTACATATGTCACATATATAATATATAAAGATATATATGTATATCAGCATGTATGTCCACAAATATACAGATACCCATGTGTAGACATATATATTTGCACATATATACATCACATATAGCTACACATATATAGATATATACCTATATGCACATGTGTACATATATACAAACACACACACAAACATATATGTATGCAAAGACATGTCCCCTATATCACTACCACAATGATGCGTGCTATGTGCAAGGCACCAGTACACATAGCAATACACACAGATATCTACAGCTGGCAGTGTGTGCAACATGGATGGGTATGTTACATGTTAATCCCTTGTTGGGACCACATTGCTTCTGTCTGTGAAGTATGCAATGGGAATATGGGGAAGTATGGCAGGTACACTTGAGGTGGTCAGGATTGGTAGATATATAGGATAGCCTACAGGAGTGGTATGTGACACATTTGGTGGGTAAACACCCTGGATGGTGTGTGTGTGGTCTGTGATGTGGATGCCCCATGGGCCCCAGTATGGGCACAATGGGAAAAAGCCTCACACCCACTGCTACTCACAACAGCAGTCCAAGTCCTGAAGGTGCCTGGTCTGGAGACTGAGCAGGACAAGCATGTTGGCCCCGTGATTGTGTACTGGGTCCCTCAGACTGATGTAGCACATCCCACATGTGTTCGTGGAGCCCTGTATGGAACAGACCCTAGACCTGACCTCAGGGGACAGTAACATGTCTTTGTGTGCCCTGGGGGGGCAACATCCCCTGGATGGTTCCACCTGATGGTATTCCTGGACCAGTAAATGAGGAGGCCCCAGGTTGGGACACACATGTGATGTGGCCAGGTATCATGGGCAGATGGGTTTGGAGAGGTGGATCTGCTGGCATATAGAACATATACATGTTATTGTGTCACGGTTATAGAATATATATTGGTAGTAAATAGTCTACACAATCCCGGTACATGTCCAACAGCATGCATAGATATCCCCAATAACACAGAATGTCAGATGTGCAGCAATCTCAGATTAGCTATACTACTAGCATATATGGAACCATAGTGGCCCTTGCAATGACATGCAGGTGAATAGTCTGTAACAGGCCAGCAATGATAGTGTCCACACAGGAGACATGGCTACAATCACATAGCAAAAATTGTGGTACAATACAATATATATACCACTGGTAGGTAAGCTGTAGCCATAGCTAATGAATTGTGTGTACAGTTTGTTGAAGCTGATATGGTGTGTGTGGGGGGGGGGTGACAGAGATGTGTATTGCAAACTGTGGTAACCTTGCTGTATGAGTTGCTCAGACTTGTTTCCATCTTTATGTCTTTCAGCCAAGATGGCACATGCATGGTTGCCCACCTATTCCCAAGTGGAGAATGATGTGTTGATATCACACTTGATAGAGCACTATCCAGTACTATTAGGCAGGGCTGCACATGAGCAGCAGAAGTAGACCACCCATTGGAATGACCTAGTCCACAGAGTCAATAATGTTGGACTGCACAACCACAGTTATGAGCAGGTCCGACATCATTGTACTGACCTCCTTCGCAATGCCCATTGGCGTGCTGCTGCAGTCTGGGGGGATCACCTCGCCACAGTGGGGGCCATGCCATCCATCCCCCCTGACACATGTAGAGGAGCTACTGACCAGCCGCGTGGCACCTGCCAGTCCAGGCAGCCGTCAACTGTTGGACTCCTATGTGGAGGTGGGTGTCACCCACACACCGGCTGAGGACCATGCAGGTAAAGACACAGGGCACATCAATAGACCACTATTGTGTATACATCTACATTGGTACAGGTAGATAATGCATATCTGACATGTCATAGATATATTGTGTTGCTGTATTATAGTAATAAACAGATGTCCAGATGTAGTAGTATCATGGGAATGTACTGTTGACATATTGTAATACTGCACCCACTCTGTAGCACTGCCACAGGTGTGGCCACTGACACCCTCTTATGTAGGTCCCTTTAGGATACCACCAAGGCAGCAGGCTGTAGCTGGTGAGTATGTTTTATGTAGATGCTTGCCAACACACTGGGCATGTAATGGTGATGGTATATTCCATGCACACATCTAACACACCTACCCTGAATGCATGCTGTAACTGTGCATGTATTGTTGCTGTGAAATGCACAGTCTCACAGGGGTGACCATGGTGGGGTATTGGAAGGGTATGTCAGACACCTGCATGATAACTAACATCCTGTCATTGTGGTATGTGTCCACATGGAGTAACATACTGGTGTCAGACAGGGCCTACAGTAAGGACATGTTTGGAACAACACTCATATACAGTGCAATACCAGTGTATATACCTGTAGGACAATGGAAACTGCTGCAGAGATACACTATGGCATAAGACATTACAGTAGTCCCCATTATCAGCTGGGTCTAGGCTGCAACATGTGGTGTTCAGTGTATGGGACACTGCAAAGTGACACATGTGTAGGGCTTACTTGTCATGCATCTGCATAAAGGCTGAAGGAAGAGGGTGGTTTCAGCATGACTCACCAGTGCACAGGAGCAGGGATCCTATGGATGCTAGGAATGGCTCTATCTGTACATAATCAGGTTCAGGACCTGTGGCAGCTGTAACCCTACCCACACAACAATAGTGACAGCAGTGTGTGAACACCATGGGATGTGCACATGAGTAGACCTTGCAATCATGCAGAATAGGGAGACACGTGTAGGGCATACTGAACATACACTGGCAAATGCAGATGACCCACGCTGGTATACCCCTGCCAGGAGCAGTGACTGCTGTAGTACACACAACAAGAGGTGTGATAAACCATCATGATAAGGTTGTGCACACATATGCCCAGATGGTGTGTATGCATTGTGACCAGCAGCTGCACACCTAACACAGTCTGTAGACACTGCATGGGAAAGAACAGGGCATATGTCACATATCGAGCTCGTGTACTACTAAAATATGCGGTGATGTGGTCCCACGGCCGATCAAGGATATGTGTGTCAAATCAATAAAGGTGTGTACACCCCCCATAGCAATGGTATGCTCTGATGGTTGTCAGTGTAAGAGTATTGGAGTGGTCATACATGGTCTGTTGATGTTGACAGCTGTAAATCAGGCATCAGGAATTCACCAATGACAACTGTCCAGATCTCATCCCAGGTATGTGTTGCTGAAAAACATAGGGGCTGTGAGAAGTAAAGCTGACATAACTGACACAGTACTACACATTCCGCAATGGGTTGTATACCTGTGAATTGTGGTGCACAGTACATGGCAGGGTGCAGAACAGGTGCACACCAATACTGTGTACATGGGTGCAGTGGTATCCAGGGGAAGGGGCATCAACTAATGACACAGCACATGCATCACACACATGTATACTGTTGCTAGCATGGATTGACTACAGCTGAACTGCATGCTGTTCTGTACCATATGTTCTGCATGTTGGCAGATAGGTAATAGGAGGACTGTGTGTACTATCATTGTGCAACCTCACCTGTATGTGTGTGCATGTGTGCGTCCTTGTGGTTAGCCAGTTTGCCTCCAGGGTCACTCTAGTGAAGTGGAGGGAAGGTAGATGCATGTAGGATGTGTGTGTGCATGTGTGTGTTTGTGTGGGTGGCCACGTATGCACATGTGTGACTGTGGGATGTTCATACAGATGTACCTCCCTTTGGGACCATGCAGTACATGTGCAAGGACTGCCACATGACACACCAGGAATACCTGTCATGTGTGTAATCACAGGACAGCAAATAGTATAATATGGTCTGTAGCATGGAGCAGGCATCCAGAGGGAAGGTAGACACCAGGTGCACCCTTAATATCACAGTCAGCAGAGGGGTCACCTACAACCCACATATGCAGCTCTGCAGATGCATTGGGGAATTACTAGTCAACACCAGGGAGTGCATCCAAATATTACAGTTGTCAAATGATAGGCTGAAGGAGCAGCATATCTGGCATGTACTGAGCATTACATACACATGACACACCAGTGCAAGATATTATGGATACAACATACTAGCCCACACATATAGGGGCTGTGCACATCATGTCTGGGCATACAGAGGGTGCATACTGAATGACAGCTGTGAGGCCATGTAAAACCACTACACACAGGTCAGGCAGGTAAAGTAGTAACTGGCCTTGTGTTGTGGCCACTTGTGCAGGCATTTTGAGGACTGAGATGTTAATGAGTGGTATCAATTTGTGTATGTTAACAAGTGTGATGCAGGATGGGGTAACACATGGACATATACGTGGGACTGTCTGTAAATATATGGACAGTTAGGTATTACAGAGATGTGTGTGTGTGTTTGTGTGTGTGTGTATGTGTGTGTGTGTGTGTGTGTGTGTGTGTGTGTGTGTGTGTGTGTGTGTGTGTGTGTGTGTGTGTGTGTATGTGTGTGTGTGTGTGTGTGTGTACTGTTAGGCAATGCTGTACAGGTTTTACAGTGCATTTATTGTTTTCCTCACAGGTGGCAAGGTGGGTCAGGGTCCCTCCTGCATGCAATCTGATGTTGGTGTCCATACAGACACTGAAGATAATAATATTAACGTTGAGACACAGGTGGGGTTGTCAGGGGCTGATACTGCATCAACATTTGACATCCACCTTTTAGCCACCCCACCCCCACACACAGTTTCAGTGCCTATACACACCACATCACCAGTGGCCATAGCGGAGGGACAGCTGGCATTCGGTGGCAGTGCACAGGAAAGTGTGATAACCATGCCTACTGTGTCCAGTCGCACAGGAATAGCCAGATGTCAGGCAGATCACCACATAGACAGATGTTCCGGGGTGCTCATGGTAGGGCCACTGGACATCATGCCCCTGGCAGAGGCAACATAGCTGATACTAACAGTCATGGTTTTGGGCTGTCATGGTGGTGCAGGCATGTATAGAACGTTACCACAGACAGGGTCTGAGGCTGCAGAGGGCTGCTCTCACATCTTCAAATGACAACGCCTGTGAATTGGCTGGTGCCATCCATGGATTAACTGAGTTCATGGATAGACGGTCTGATGAGATGATGACCCTCATCGACCGTGGTCTGTCCATGCTTGAACATGTGGTGAGAGTGCAGCGAAGGCTGCATGGATGTAGGCCAGCAACGCCAACAGCGGTTAGTCAATGTGGACATGCTAAGACACCAGGGGTGTTCCATTATTGGCCGTAGCATCCCTGGCAGTGCAAGGGGTGTGCTGCTGTCCACACCACAACACAGCAGGCCACATGCAAGTGGTCCTGTCCAGTCCCAGGAGGGAACTGATACTTGTAGACAAATTTCATCAGCAGGTGAGGGTAGCACATCGAGGCCTATAACAGGACATGCCCGTGGAACCTCTGGCAGGCACAGTCCACAAGTCCATGGCCGGAGGCAGTGAACTGCACACCCTGCCAGGTATGGTCGGCAGCTGTCCATAAACACCTGTGTAGGGCAGCCACATGGCAGAACTGTGTGCATGCATACCCACACACTATGCAAATACTCCTAGGGCAACCCCATATCTACACACACCACATCATCTCGCCCAGCTCCCAACAGTACACACCTCACCCACACACATGGTGTCAAATGTATGGCCCACCCTCGGCCTCTGGCAAACCAACATCACACCCTGTGCATGTGATGATATCTGGGCCACATCCCTGTCATCCATACCATCAATGCTGGACAGGCTGATATGGTGCTGATGCACATGGTGAATGTACCACAGTGTACCACAGAACTGCAGTGTACCATGTTGTAGTGAGTAGAGTATAAGGCATATTTGGTGGGTAGTGCAGCCGTCCAACAGTGATGCATTATAGCTGTTAGTAACACTGGTTGAGTGCAGTCCCTATAATGTTATCCATTTGTGTTGCAGGTGTACATGTGTCAGCACGAGGATGGTCTGCAGTTATATTATATTCCACAATGGGGTATGTCACTGTGGTGACACCATGGCTGCGACATATCTGGGGTACAGTTGAACACGTTTCACAGGTTACTAAACAAGTTATTGCCTGTGCCACATGGACAGGTGGCCTACTGAGGCATGTACACCCTGCAACCTGATGTAGACCCATAAACATACATGCGCACTGTTACTTGGCTACAGTGGGACTAGACTCTTAACTAGCTATGTCATGATAATGAAGTGTGTGGTTTACACTGTACACACCACACAATGTTTAGGGTGAGATGTGTCCCAGATTACATGGTACATGCAGAACATCCCCCAACATGTACTGTATGCTAATGGGGGATGTAATGGGTGTATTTGGACAATACGTAGTGTGACATACCGTCATATACACATTTACAGAAACATAACAGTCAGACACACATCTGAGATACTAGGGCCTATCGCTGCTAACTAACTTGACCATGTCTCCAATGTGTTACAGGCAGGCTGCACACATTGCATGCATAACTGGCTTGGATTGTGGTAACAGTTACCTGTATGATTGATGGTGACAGTGGTAACCATAGTGTGGTACATGGGACATATACCAGGTGTACCTTGGTGTAATAACAGTGTACACAGCATCCACATGCCCCACTGGATATTGTACTTCCTGAAACCCATGTTGACACTCTGCCATACCCACCATCACACATTGGCTGTGACTGCGACTGCGATCCAACCCATAGTACACACCAACATTGGTACTACAGGGATAGGCATCTCATGCACATGCCACATGCGTAGTAGGGTGTTGCATTGTCATTCCTCACCTATGGGCAGCAACAACACTATCTGTACTAATGTGTAGCAATGGGTATTGTAATAGGAGTATGTGACCTTGGAATGCTGTACCCTAAAGATGTACGGACATGCACAACTGCACACACATGCCAGAACACAATGTATCCCATGCCTATCACTCCATTTGTAAAACACTGTTGTAATGGTACTGCAAGGCTCATGTAGCCGGTATTGGGGAGAGCTTAACAGGGTACATGTAATGTCCCATAGAGCAGCAGCCAAAACTGACTATGGCAATGGGTGTTGCATTGGTTGTCAAGGCCCTCATGGAATTCCCATGTACAGGTGTGCTAACACTCAGACACTGGTATACTCAGTCATGCACATGTACACATGTGTCAGTACAGGGGTGCATCCCTGCAGGTGGTCATAGCTGTGTACCTAGCTATTGTCCAAGGTGAGATGGGTTGTGTAGGGGTTGTGTGTATAGTGTTAGTCTGACACCTGCCAGGTGGCAGCGGGCAATCAACCGACAGGCACTACTGTCATAACCCTCAGGGTGAGAATGACATGCATCAGCCAATCCTCCAGGTGCCTCCTGCACATGGCCACTGAGATGGTTAAGATGACATGTATGCAACATGCATTACAACCCATGGCTAGTGTCTGTGACGGAGACCTGCACCTAAGCATGTTCTATTGGCTGTGTTAGTGTAGTGGAGGTATCTGTGGCATGTGATGCGTACAGGGTGACATCTCCTATATATGTGCCACTTCTTACACAGCTGGGCAGACATGTCAGTGTCAATCAAGCTTAGGTTGCCTGTAGATATCACAGCTGGATACCTGCCATCTGCACATCTGTACAGGGACTACCAGTCATCAGCTTGGCAAGTAGCTATGCAGTAACATGGGTGCGTTGACAGATGTCTGACAGCAATATGTATGCCATAACTACATGTCGGATGCCCTCACTAACATGTGATACCTGGTAAGGGGTATATACTGTGACACAGCTCACACACTAGGATTACAACAGGGAAGCCTCGATGTCCAGCCATGCTCGCAGGTGTGCCTGTTGTCAGTACCGCATTAAGCACTCTGCTCTAGCATGGGTTAGCACTGTCAACAGTAGTAATGCCATGATACACTGCATGCCAGTGTGACAGCACATACCTTGGGCTAATACACCTGCATGCAACACATTCACATGGATAACAGTGCTGTACAGGCCTCATATATGTATGTGCCCCACACATGACACTCACACCCTTTGCTACTGTAATGCCAGGTTATAGGTGCTTGTATTGCACATGGCATTGCATACACTTATTACAGGTTATCAGACTGGGTTGTGTGTCTTGGTTACCAGGGCTAAGCTATGCTTAGCAAGTATCAACATTGCTGCAATATAACAGCTAAGCTGATTTTTGCACTGTTAAATGCTGCCTAGACTATGTAAGTGCCCGTACATTTACCCATAGCTTAGCACCGCTTAGCTTTCTGCAAACCTGCGCAAAAGTGATTAAAGCTGCTCAAAACTGCCTTAACCACTCTGTATCTGATAGCCCTTGTTCTGCCCAGCAACAAAATGAACAGCCCTTGCAGGTCTTGAACCCAGGACCCTTTACACTGAAGTCACATAACCACTATGCCATAACCACTGTGAAGACTGCTGTTGTTTTACCAATATACCTGTTGATACATATATTGAGTAGTACTGAACATTTGTCTGTAGTTCCTAAATTGTGTAGTCCTTGTTATTAATATGACTGTTGCATCACATATGTTGTTTTATCATATTGTGCACATAGCAGATACATACGGTGAGATACATGTGGGAGAGTATACACAACCTTCATGTTTCATCATGACAGGAATATGGTTGTACACATATAGTAGGTCTATATATGTCTACATGTAGATACACATGTATACTCATGCATATGTCTGTATACACATCTATATAGTGCTACATATATATGGCCATGTGTACATCTCTTTGTATATATATATATATATATATATATATATATATATATATATATATATATATATATATATATATATATATATAGGTATATGTATATGTATATATATATATGTATATATATATATATATATATATGTCTATATAGCTATATATGTATGCACATCCTATGTGTGCAGATATGCCTAGTTATGTTGGTATATATGTAGATATCTATAACTATATGTGCATACATATCTATTCTGATATATCTACTACTGTCAATATATATGTAGATATCCATACGTATATGTGCATATGTATCACTATCTGTATATTTGTAGACATATATTGCTCTGTATATGTATATATCTGGGTGTGTATATGTATATCTATGTACATACACATCTATATATGTATATGTGTATATATCTATATAGATATCTGGATAATTATATATACATATATTTTCACCATATGTCCTGAACATGGACTGTAGCCCTACCTCAGCCCCTATAGTCCCAACTTCGTAGTGCAAGAGGATGTCAGGTATGTATAACAGGTATATTAGTAGACTATTGCTACTGTAATAGGGATTGCCTTCACAGACATGGTGTGTGTGGGAGGTCACATCTGTTTTTCACATGTGCGCCATTGGCTACTGACAGACATCCTAAGGACATCATAGTGCATTACTGCTGCTAGCATGTAATGCTCCTGTGGACTACAGGAGAAATATTGGCCAATATATGTGGACATTCTGACACACTCTGGACAGTCCAGTGGTATGCACAGAACCCCTTAGTGCAAAACATGTGGACCAAGCCTGACAATGTGGATGTTAACAGCCATGTAGATGGGTATAACACATAATGACTGGTATACATTTGCCCCCATAGGTTATGCATTCACACACCCCTGTCTGTCCTGACACATAATAACTGCTGGTACAGATATGCCATGGACAAATGCTACCCACTAGATATTGACATACATCTGTACAGCATCCCACTGCTCTGTCTGACATACATGACTGTTAAGGGAGGCCCAGCAACAGTACATCTGTCAAGTATCTGGACATGACATCTCACTGGGAAAGTACACTAAGCTGCTAGGCATGTAACAAAGCACTGTGCAGGCTACAGGCAGACTAGCTCAACATTTCCTATGGGGGAATGCACATGTACCTGCATATATAGCAGGCTCAACAGGCATGTTACAGCACAGGGTAAGATACACCTGTGTGACAGTGCATAACCACAACCAATGTGAACACAGCCACAGCCACATATGGTAAGCTAGTATAATATTACAGTATATGGACTACCTGTTCAACACCATCCTCATATGTGCCACTCACACACTAACCCTACATATACTGGGCCACTACACAGTGTGGTCCAATGCCTGTCTGTGGTATGGGATATGTGTGAGTATGGCCCTACAAACATGTAAGTCAATACAGTAACATACAGTGGAGCAGCATGTAACATCAGATAAAATGGGACCAAGAACAATGACATCTACCACAGTCTGTACACAGGGCAAAGTACATATTAACAATACACACTGGCGACATTCACGATGAGTACACAGACTTCAGTACTGTACACACAACCACAGAATGTCCAGGTTATGTAATCAAATATAAACCCTACTGTACATAGCATATGTAGCAGTCGGATATTTCACTGGCTTGTTATCAGATATGATGTCACTAACTATGATGTAGAGCACATATGCACCTCTTAATGCATGACATATGTACAAAGGTTGACAGAATTGTGGCTGGAAGCACATACACAGGGCCAATATTGACAAGTTGCTGTGATAACTTCATACATTTACTGTTGTAACAGGGTTTGTTGCAACATATGTCCTATGATGGATATGAAGTCAGTAACTGTCATGACTTTCACCATTGACAGGCTGCAATTCTCACACTACCTTCTGCAGTTCACAGATAGAAGCTCTGTGGGTAACACATGAAACCAAAAGCACTATACACTGCCCTGTCTGCAGATGACCCTACAGATGGGTATTCCTCATAAACATAGCACTGACATGGCAGGTATTAAAACATGTAGGACAGCCATATCCACACACACCCTGTTAAACCAACATTACTCCAAATGCAGTATAGCAGCACTTACAGTCTGTAGTCAGGTCGGTCACATCCCCCTCCTGTTTGTTGCCCTGTTTCCACAATGTATGTTGTTAGAGGTAAATCCCCAATCCATCTGAGATGCTGTTTGCCAAACAACAGATCGAGTTCTTGCTCACAGTGAATGAAAAGGCCCAACACCAACATGCTGTTCCTAGATATTGGAGTGTGTTTCCATGCAACTGGCTATGGGAATGTTACGACAGCTGTTCCACATGCAGTCAGCTAGAGGAGAGCTGCAATTCATGCAGAGGCCATCAGCTGATCATGAGCATCACTTAAAATACACATGCTGCTGCCTAAGCAAAGCAGGTGTAGGTCTTCACATCCACCAAAGAGGGAGTGAGAGAGGCAGACAGAGGCAAAGAAAAGCCAGGAAGGGGGTGGGAGAGTAAAACTTAAGCATGTTTGTGTCACATACCTACCAGCACAGGGTATCAAACCCCTAACGACTATGTAGTACTATCACATTTCTATGCAGTTATTGGAAGCGCCACATAGGTTACATGTTGAGAAGCCCTCAGAACATATATGTGATGATGAGTGACATCTGCAACAGGGATATGGTAGCTATATGGTAGGTGTAGTACACGTGCCTGTCTACATGAACAGGTACCAGCATCAACACAGCCACACTCTCACAGGGACGCACACACATTGACACACTTGGCAGGACCAGGAATACAACTCATCACTAGTGAGATTGCCACAACACATTACTGTGCAAGTATCACGTGCACCACAGGGGTCATACAGAGGTTATATGGGAAAAGGAGATGGGGAGGTGTCTGACATCAGACAGCATGCTTCAGTATGCCAATAGGGGTTATAGTGAGTGTGAATGCGATCATACACATCATACAACACACACACACATGCCACACACACACACACACACACACACACACACACACACACACACACACACACACACACACACACACACACACACACACACACACACACACCACACACGGTGCCAGTAGTGACATGCATGGGTTCATTGCTTCATGGGTGTGTAGTGGTTGACTGTGCCAGACAGCTATACAAGGCTAGGTGATGAGTATACCTTGGCATCAGGCCACATGACAATGGTCTGCATTGTGGCTCAGGGGTGTAGTTTCTAGATTTTCCCACACAGGTGGGTATTGTATTCACCATCCAGTTACCTGGGTGACTATTGTGTGTGGCCAATGCTGCGCATTGCTTACCATGTATGTGGTCCTTAGTCCTTAACATGGACGGTGTCTGGGATGTGCACACCTCCCACATGCATGTACAATGACATGTGGAGCTATACCATGGGTGTCTGGCCCATGTTGTGTACATAGATTATCATCAGATGTGCCAGTTCTGGCCTCTGGTGGTAGAAACTGGTAATGGACAGCAGGTTTACCCTGCACCTACATTGATAGCTTGCTAACGACATTCCCTGGTGTCAGTGGCATCTAGCCATACAGGGCATATTTTCAGGCATGGGATGTCCTTTGTGGGTCACATTTGATGGCATCACAGGTATTGCAGGTGTCCAGTGGGGAA